>NC_143265.1:16284696-16587727 GCF_984573655.1 Nuphar pumila | reverse complement strand
CAATTTCATATTGAGATTTGCAGAAAAAAAGTATATGTATTTTTTTGTGTTTCTAATTGTGTTATTCGGGTTAGACAGGTTATTCGGGTTACTCGGGTCGGTTATCGTGTCTATGTTATAGGGTTGATCCGTTTAATAAACGGGTCACCGTGTCATGTAATCGTGTCATGTCGACTCGACCCATTTATTAAACGGGTTAACGGTGTCGTGTCGGGTTAACCGTTTAATAAATGGGTCATGTTCGTGTTTGCCACATTCAACCTGTTTAATAAATGGGTTGTGTTCGTGTTGAGGTGTTCTGACCCGCCAACCCGTTAGCCCGACCCACCAACCCACCGCCATTGCCACCCCTAATCAAACATGCCCTAAGTTAACATTAGTGTTGTACACTTTTTGTGTCATGGTAGTTTAAGATTTAGCTCCCATTTAAGCATCAGTGCTGTCTATTTGCTTTTGATCCTTTGACCTTTCTTATTCGAACTTGAGTGAAAGAACATCAATGCAAAGGCAGTACGGCCTGGTCTGCATGCCACTATGTTAAATTACAAAGGCCGGCTATAACTCTTAATCTTATGTACAATGAGGTAAACACTATTAACTAGGCTAACCTACTTTTAGGTAACTAATGTATGGTAAATTTACGTCTGGCTACCTAAAATTTTGAATATTTAAGATAAATGCATTACTTTTTAAGAAATTACTCAAGTATCTACCTAGCTACTTTTCATTCAGTTAACTCTAGTTAGCTCTTAAAAGTAGCAGTTTAACCTTTTGTTTTGTTTTTTATAATTATTGATGTTGCCTCTAATTTTTTTAAAATTTTCGAGTTACAAGTGAAATGGATACTAGATGTAATGCATGAAGTGGAAACAAGAAATCAATTGTTAAAAAGTAGCATAAAGCATGAAGCAAGATTCATTTTTAGAAGCTATTATAGAAGTACATGAGAAGCAAAAAAGAAAATGTGAAGAAAGCAAGTAGAAAACAAGTGAGGAGTGGGAAGCAATGGGTGAGCCAAAAAAAAAGTAATGACATAAAACACACACAAAATAAGGTGTAAGCAAGGAGAAACTAGGGGAAACACAAAGGATGCAATAGCTAAGCAAGTGGGAAGAGGGCTTTTCATAAATGGGAAACCAAACCCCTAAATATATGCCCTGCTTGGGAGCATCAAGAAGAATCCTTGCTAGCATAAAGAAGCATTGTTGCTATCATATCCTAACGAATTGACCATGGCTTTTGTTTTCTTATTACATGAAAAAGTCATATGCTGATAGGAGACCCGGCTGCATTTGTCTTAGCTTGCCGTATCTGTGGTCACTGTCTAGTGACATTAAACTTCGTGGATGCCTCCATTAAACCTCCTGAGTGCCTCCTGCTTTGCGTTGCCAAAGGGGTATCCACACAGGCACTCAAACTTAGGGCTATCAACGGGGTCGGGTTAGGGTCCACCTGGACCCACCCATATAATTAATGATAGGGTTCAGGTTCAGGTTTTGCTGGGTCACAAAAACGAAAACCCAAACAGGACTCACATAATTTAAGAAAATAATTCTTAATAAAAATAAATATAAAATACTCAGATCGGGTCGGGTACCCAACAAAAAAACCAGGTCGAGTCAGGTACCCGGCAAAAATCATGATCCAAACCCTGCCCCCATATTGCTTGGGTCGGGTTTGGAATATTCGGGTCGGCATTTTGCATGCCCATACCTGAGAATTCGGGTTTGGGTCAGGCAGAGTACCCAATACAAACCTGACCCATTGACAGCCCTACTCATAAGAAAGACTTCCCTATTCACAAGCCTGAGGCAATGTAACAAACCCCTTGGGGTCTTACAAATTACCTGTGGTTGTAATTTACGTATAGGTGCCTAATACATGCTGAATTCACATTTAACAACTTTAATTTTTAATTATGTAAAGAAAACATACTAAATTTTCAGAAATTGGCTGGTTGGGTTGCTTTTACTCTTTGAAATTACTTATTTTTCCTTGGGTGGGTCAAAGTTTGCAACATTCGTTTGTATCTACAAATGAGTTAGCTCTCTCTCTCTCTCTCTCTCTCTCTCTCTCTCTCTCTCTCTCTCTCTCTCACACACACACACACAGGTCCGAATAACCCCATGGATTTGATCTACATGTCATTTTTTTAGTGGGAGTCAATTTTTGAATTGTTGAAAACCAACCCATAGTTACCAATGTATACGAGAAGCAATGCGTGAAGAGGAAGCGAGAAAGCGAGCTTTAAAAAAGTAGCATAAAGCAGAAAGTGGGATATGGTTTTGAAGTGATTCTACAAATACATGAAAAATGAAAACCAAACACATAAAAGGCAATATAAAAGCGTGCATGAAAGTAAATAAAAAAATGGCATGAACCCAAATTGAAAACCGTATAAAACCAAAACGTAAGCTTGCTATGAAAAAATTATTATGTTTTAAGATAAAAAACTTAGAAAGTTAGGAAGAAATGAATGAGAAATGGCAAGAAGCAAGAGAGAAAAGTTAAGGAAGCCAAAGGGAATCAATTTTGGAAATGAGAAAAGTGAGCTTCCTACTAAAGAGAATCGAGTTTTTCATATTTTGGAAGAAGGTTTTCCAAAGCTTCCCCTCCTTTCAAGGAAACGAGGAGTTTTCTGCTTCCAAGGAAACAAGCTTTCACATGTAGCAGGAAGCTTCGGGTAACTATGAACTAACTTGTGTAGTTTTTCCCGGTGATTCAAGCATAGATGATTGCAAATGCACAAATTTTTATTGACTCAAAAAACACATTTTTGTTGGGCCTGCACACAAAACAAAGTATACATGGAGAGCATACCTGAGGTGGCCATCGAAGAACCAAATGATGGCTGGTGGTTGACGATGGTGGCTGGAACAAGATGAGCTTCTCTCCTCAGCCAGACTGCAGCCCTCCAATGAGAGCAGGCTCCCTTTAGCAGTCGGTGAGCAGGATCCCTCTTCCCTCACTAGTGAAAATTTCAAAAAAGGTAATTTCTTCCTTAACCCTTTTATGTGTTTTTCTCTTGATACGGGTTTCTCATTGACACCCGTTTATATAATATAAATCTTTATTAGGGAACAATTACGATAATTGTTCCCTTCCAAAATCGTGAAGTTTATTCGATAGGGACACCTTCATGAGAGTCCTTTAATTCGGATAATGCTCACATTACATGGGTGACTCCAACATTCTCTCACTGGTCCCAGCGATAAACTCTCGACTGAATACCTTATGAGAATTGCTTGATGAATAGATTGGTCTTTAAAATCTATTCTACAGATCCTTAGTTAAATCTTTAATCCTTATGAGATTAACAATAACTATAATGAGAATTAATAAACTGTATGTGATCACTTTATTCATATGTATATATCAAAATAAAGAGTTTAACAAGCCCATCTTCAATACATGTTCGAAATACAATTCTGGTGCTAGCCCTTTAGTAAGATGATCAACAATCATCTCTTTGGTACTAATATTAACAATATGTACTAGATGATTCTCTGTCCTTTCTTTAACAACAAAGTACTTTAATTTTATATACTTACATGACATAATAATTTTATTGTTATTCGAAAAGGACACCACAACTTCATTATCACAGTAGACCTTCAGTGGCTTCTCAATGGAATCAACCACCTTTAATTGTGATATAAAGTTCTTCAACCATATAGCCTGCGAAGTAGTCTCGTACAGTGCTATAAACTCTACCTCCATGGTGTGAGAAGCAGTGGTCGTTTGTTTTCCACTTCTCCAAGAAATCGCTCCCCCAACAAGTAAGAAGACAAACCCAGTAGTAGACTTTCTACTATCAAGGCATCTTCCTAAGTCCGCATCTGAGTAGCCAACGACCTCGAGGTGATTAACCTTATGATATGTCAACATATAGTCTTTTGTCCATTATAAATACCACAAGACTTTCTTAGCAGCCTTCCAATGGGATATGCCTCGGTTAGACTAGAATCTACCAAGCATCCCTACTGCGAAGGAAATATCTGGACGTGAATAAGTCTACGTGTATTGCAAGCTGCCAACAACTGATGCATATGGATAAACACTCATTTATGCTTTGTCAATATCATTCTGTAGACAATTCATTAGGCTCAGTTTGTCACCCTTTGATATGGGTGTTGAACTAAGAGAACAGTTCTTCATCCCATATCGCTTTAACACCTTATTTATGTAGGATCTTTGGAAGAGGCCTAGAAAACCTTTTGCTCTGTCTCGACGGATCTCTATGTCAAGTACATAAGCAACCTCACACATATCTTTCATATCAAAATTTGATGCAAGAAACTGTTTTGTCTCTGTAAGTAACTTTATATCGTTGGTTGCCAGCAAAATGTCATCTACATACAACATCAATATAATGAACTTACTTCCACTTTTCTTAAGGTATATACATTGATCAATAATGTTTTCTGTAAACCTGAAAGTCACAATGAACTGAAAAATTTTAATATGCCACTGTCGAGAGGCCTGTTTAAGTCTATATATTGATTTGTTAAGCTTGCAAACTAAACGATCATCTTCAGAGAAACCAAGAGGTTGTTTCGTGTATACCTCTTCATTCAGATCCTCGTTGAGGAACATTGTTTTTACATCCATCTGATGTAGCTCTAAAATATAATGAGCTATGATGGCCAAAATTATCCTCATTGACTCCTTAGTTGAGATGAGAGATAATGTCTCATTATAGTTAATGCCCTCACACTAGGTGAATTCTTTAGCAACCAATCTTGCCTTATGTCTCTCTATGTCACCTTTGGAGTCCATTTTTATCTTAAAGACCCATTTACACCCTATGAGTTTTACTCCTTTAGGTAACTCGACAAGATCCCACATTTGATTCTTAGCCACAGAGTTCAACTCTTCTTTCATGACTTTTATCTAGTGCAAAGATTGTTTGCTTTCAACAGCTTCCATAAAAGTCAACGGGTCATCATCTATATCTATGAAATTATTAGGCTCCTGAAGGTACACCACATAGTTAGGATGTATGACAAATTTTTAAATTCTTGTGGATCTCTAAACAGGTCATTCTACAGGTTCAGATTGAATCTGTTCATCATGTTTGTGCTTTTCTACATTATCCACAATAGGTTCATTTTGGGTTTGTGCATCAACAACCGGGTGATCAACCACATCATCATTAGGGATAACAATATGGTATCTTTCGGTGTTTTTCTTAACAAGTAATGAAACTGGATCATGTATTTCCTCAAAACCAAGGTTTTGAAGTGCACTTAATCCTACTAAACCATCTTCAAGGAATTTTGCCTTATCTGTTTCAACAATCGGTGGTGAATGAGATGGGCAGTAAAACCTGTATTCTTTTGATCTCTCTAGATAACCAATAAAATATCCACTGGTTGTTCTTGGATCAAAGGCTTTAATGTGAGGGGTATACAACTTAGCTTATGCAGAACATCCCTATATGTGCATATAAGGTAATGATGGTTTCCTACTTGTCTACAACTTGTGTAGAGTTTTAGGCACAGATTTTGTAGACACCTTATTCAAAATATGCACAACAGTCCTTAAGGTTTCACCCCACAACTTCATGGGAAGTGTTGAATAATTCAACATGACCCTGACTATTTCTTTAAGCGTACGATTTCTTCTTTTAGCTACACCATTCTGGTAGGCACTACCAGACATGGTATATTTAGGCACAATGTCTTCCTGTTTGAGAAATTGCGCTAATGGTTTTTCCCTTTACCCCATCTCAGTAAACCTACCATAATATTTGCCACCTCTATTAGACCTGACTATCTTAATAATTTTATCAATTTGTTTCTCTACTTCTTTCTTAAATTCCTTAAACATCTAAAAAATATCAAATAGAGATAAATGTACCATGAATAGTCAGCAATAAAGATAATAAAATATTTTTTGCCTGTGTAACAGGGGGTAAAAGGTTCACATATATTCGTATGAACTATCTTCAATATCTCACTACTATGTTTGATACCCTCTTTATATGTGTTTGTATGCTTAGCCTTTATGCAATCAACACACGAGTCATTGTCGGAAAAATATAGAGATTTCAAGATCTCTTCATTTACAAGTCTTTTTATTCTCTTTTCAGAGTTATGGCCCAACCTTTGTTGCCAAAACATGTAGAATTTATCATTAATCATGCTACATTTATTCTCAACCAATGTGTATTCAGAAGTCAAAGACTCTTGAGTTTGGATCTTCACGTTTAATTTGTACAAATCATCATAAACTAATGTATAACCAATTTTAATAGAATTTCTGTAAACGAATAACTTAGAATTTTCAAATTTAAAGCAATATCCAAATTTATCAAATCTTGAAATTGAAATTAAGTTTCTACTATATGATGGAATATAAAAGACATCATGAAGATCCAAATCTACGCTTGTATCTAAAGTGATCATGCAGGTCCCAACACCCTTGACATGCAAGCGCATCTTGTTCCTCGAATAGATGTTCTTCTCATGCATTGTTGGTTCTCTTCTGTTCAGGAACGACTGTAGACAGTTGGAAATATGAACAGTAGCACAAGAGTCAATCTACCAGCTATTTTCATAAATTTATAATAAATTACATTCATGAGAAACAAATGACAAATTACCTTTCTTTTCTAACCATTTCTTGTACTTTATGCAAGTTGTCTTCTTGTGTCCCTTCTTCTTGCAAAAGAAGCACTTTATAAGAACAGAATCGGGTTACTTGCTCTGAGGTGACTTATCTCCTGCTGACTTCTTCCTAGCAGTTTTCTTAAATGCATTCTTCTTTAGTCCTACCATGGAGCCATGAGAAGCCATATGTGCACTTTGCACCTTCTCTTCTTTCAATCTCTCTTCTTCTTCAACACACTTGGACATAAGTTCTTTGAATGTTCATTCATCATTATGTGTGTTGTAAGAGATTTTGAAAGGTCCATACTAAAAAAGTAAGGACGCCAAAATCAAATGCACTAGGAATAAGTAAAAAATGGTCAGCTTCATGTCATTCAGTTGAGGCGCTATGTTCTTTATTTCCAAAATGTGTTGGTGAATATTACCTCCTCCAGAATATTGTATAGTTATAAGCTTTGACATTAGGGTACTGGCTCTGGCCTTATTTGAACTTATAAATTGTGTTTTAATAGCACTCAAAAATTCCCTCACTGTCCTGCATTGTGGGATAACACTGCGAATTTTCTTAGCCACTTTAGATTGCAAAAGCAACAGGCTAAGTCTGTTCGAGTGCTCCCACTTCTCAAAAGCACTCTTTTGATCAGTCAGGGTAGCGGGTTCATCTATCTTAAGGGCCAGATCTAAATCCATATACCCTAATGTAAAGTGAACAGTTTTTTTCCAATCACTAAAATTAGATTTATCAAGAAAAAGAATAAAACTTGAGCTATCTGGAATCACAGAACTAGAAACTGCATAACAAAAGACATGAATCAAAAGAAAGCATATACGAGACAAACCTGATGAAAAAAGCAATAAATAAAAAGGCCCTGAATATGCTTATTTCTGGGCGAGTGCAGGGGGTCATTGAAGTCTTACTTTGGTAAGAACTTCAACACGCGTAATCACTTTGCCTACCGACCATATTTGGTAAAACTAAGGCTTTTGTAAAGTTAGACCATCTATACAAGGTACCTTTGGATACACATGTGTGATGTATCTCAACACATTTACCTTATTTTACCCTACCTAAATTCCAAATACGGTAAAAACTTCCTTTGGGTCGTTTATCATTTTATGAATCTAAGTATAATGTTTATATTGGCTAAAGTTGTTTGATAGTACTAGAATTTTTGACAACATACGTGTATTCAGTCACTTTGGTGACATGAATTCACTAAATTATCTAACTATCCTTAATGCCAATATTGAACATTCATAAAATGGTGAAATAAAACTTTAATCATGTTGTAACTTAATGCTTATGCCCGTAAATAGAAGAAAAAACATCTAAACATATCAACAATTTGATAAATCGATGAAACAAATACTTGAAACGGTCATCAATTAATTGAATCAGTTCTCAATTCTTATGAACCGACGATAAAACCTCTAATCAGTGACATATTCCCTTGAACCGATCCCAAAACTGAAAGAACCAGTCAAAAGACCCATGAACCAGTCTCAAAAGTAAAAGAACCGGTTAAAAAGACCCCTGAACCGATCTCAAAACTAAAAGAACCGGGTTTATAATAGTCTAAACCAGTCTCTCTTACAGTGAACCGGTCTCAAGTGATTGAGAACCGGTTTCAGAGAGACCCAGATCGGTCCAGAAACAAGCCAAATCGGTTGAGACAATTTGGGCACTGTTACAGTGCATTGGATCCAATTCTGTCATGTTGATGGATCCAGAACCATATAATCTAGTTTTAACCGATTCTGGATCTGTCACTGAAAGAACCAGATCCAATTTACCCGGATTTGATCCAGATATCAATTGATTTTCAGATTCGGATTCAGAGACCCGCAGCCCCATGTCCGGATCCAACTTGATAGACGTTATGGGTTGGTATGTAGGGATGGCAGTGGGGCGGGGCGGGGGACAAGGTTTCCACCCCCGCCTCGCCTCAAAATTTTATCCTCCGCCCCGCCTCCGCGGCGGGGATGGATTTTATCCTCCACCCCTGCCTCCATCCCCGTTTCATACCCTTCATTCTCGGTCCAAACGGGGATGAGGCGGGGCGGGGATATTGCGGGGAAAAGTGGTCGGGGCGGGGATCGTGGCGGGGACGGGGCGGGGAAAAGTGCACGTCCACCCCCGCCCCGCCTCCGCGGCGGGGATGGATTTTATCCTCCACCCCCGCCTCCATCCCCGTTTCATACCCTTCATCCCCGGTCCAAACGGGGCGAGGCGGGGCCCCGCTTTCCCCCGGTCCACTACCATCCCTATTGGTATGGGTCAATTGATTCAGATCTGAACCATAACCCGATCTAAAAGAACATAGTGGATCGGACATGAATCTAGAAACCCAAAACGGGTTTAACAAAACCCGACCCGAATCCAAAATCAAAGCGAGTCTGGGTCACAAGGATTTTGGATCCCTTACACGAAAACCGAATCTGATCCAAATAACTTTTATGGATCGATACAAGTAAATTGGATTCAGATCCAATTGTGGATCTGATCTGGATCCAAAACAACATAGGTCAGGGTTTCTCACGAAATTAGATCCCTCACACGAAACACAGACCCGATCCAGTTGTGCCTTATGGATCAGTTCGAGTGGGGCGGGTCTGGATCCAAAAATGGACCTGACTCGAATCAATAAGAAAACCCAATTTGCGAAATAGGGTTTTAGAAACCCTATTTCTTAGTCTTCTCCTCTCTCCCTTCCTCAGAGAATGTCGCCACCGACTCCGGCAGTCCGGCAACCCAATGGTCGTCGGTGACTCTGTCGGCATGAATGTGGCACCCTCCACCATCAGTGGCATGACGAACATCGCCTTTGACGGTGGGAGAGGCGACATCGCCAACATCCTGATACACTGCAGAGATCTGACAACTCTACAGTCACCGACGATAATGCCGACACCTCTGCAGTGCTCCGCAAGGGAGAAACGACATGTAAGAACGATCGACGACTCTCATTTCCGATTGATGCCCAAAACGAAGGTAAAGTAAAAAAAAATTAGGCATTTTCGAGAAGAAGCCAGCTCATGGACCAGCATCATAAAAAACGATAACAGATCACCGACCTGGGTCCATATATGGCGGTTGCCCTTCTTTCTTAAAAACAAATGATCCTGATGAGATCGAGAAAGAGAAAGAAAGAGGAAGAAAGGGAGTAGCCATCCAGGCGGTGATCCCGTCGGAAAAAACTCTGATTGGAAGGGCATAAGCGCAACAGAGGAGTGGGCCCATAACCCAATGTTGGGCCTGCGCACAAAATAAAGTATATATGGAGAGCGTACCTGAGGCAGCCATCGAAGAACCGGATGATGGTTGTGGTTGGCGCTGGTGGCTGGAACAGGATGAGCTTCTCTCCTCAGCCAGACTGCAACCTTCCAATGAGCGCAGGCTCCCTTTAGCAGTCGGTGAGCAGGATCCCTCTTTCACTAGTGAAAAATTCAGAAAAGGTAATTTCTTCCTTAACCCTTTTATGTGTTTTTCTCTTGATACGGGTTTCTCATTGACACATGTTTATATAATATAAATCTTTATTAAGGAACAGTTACAATAACTGTTTTCTTTCAAAATCATGAAGTTTATCTTATAGGGACACCTTCATGGGAGTCCTTTAATTCAGGTAACTCCCACATTACGTGTTGACTCCATCAATTTTTTCATCAAAAAAGTCTTACCAAAGTCATTTTTTACTAAATCTACCATGTTGAACACAAGATTGTGTCACGAAGTTAGATTTAGAACTAGTTTGTACCTACAATTGACTATATATATATATATATATCTTTTTTCCTTAATTGTTTGTAGAATAGTTACTGAATTCACCTCCCTACGGGGGGAAGCGCACTTCAGCAGCGGGAAGCATCAGGCTCCCCTCTCCCTTCGAAGGGTAAAGCATGAGGGAAACTCATGTGCTTCCCACTTGCTTTCCAAATTGCTTTCATTTCATTTTACACTCATTTCTCACTCATTTTCCTCTTGCTTTTCTTTTCATTTTTTGTGTTTTTTTATGTCATCATTATTGTTTTTTTTAGAGGCAAGCTGGGGTTAGGCAGATTCCTACCAGTTACACAGCTATACCATTGGGTTTTGAACCTGAAACGTGCACTAGCTACTACCAGACAAGCCGAGCCCCCATTGGTGTAATCATTATTGTTATTATTCTACTTTCCCCTCATTTCCTTCATGCTTTCTTTTTTCTGTTCTCATACTTTTCAAAGTGAATCTTGCTTTAGGCTACATTCTATTTTTAACACTCGCTTCTTTGCTTCCGCGTCATGCCTCACTTCCCATATCTATTTATCTCCTCCTTGATAACTACTATATATTTACTGAAAGCACCTCTCTAAGGGGCTAAGCACTCTTCTGCAATGGAAAACACCATGCTCCTTCAACCAAAAAGGGAGGAGCAAGTTTTATACTAAACTAGGCTTTGACCTGATCACCTTCCATTTTGAAGATAGGGTCTGTCAGTTGTGGCGCCCAAGGGAGATCAGGTTTAGTGGCACACTAAAAGTATGCAATCACATTGCACCTGATCCTTCCTCGTTTTGACCCTAGTTCTCATTAAGATTTGCATTGTTTTAATGCAAACAAATAAAAAGAATTATTTGATTGGGTCAGGTGCATGTCTAGTTTTTTTTTTTTTGAAAGGCAAGCTGGCAGACCTCTACCAGTTGTACAACTATACCATTGGGTTTTGAACCTGCAATGTCCCAACACAAGGTGATGTGCAGTAGCTGTTCCTACCAGACAAACGAATCCCCCAGTGGTGCATGTTTGGTTTATGCTATCCTTATAGAGCCGAAGTACAATTTTGTTTATCATATCATAGGTCCTACCTGCAGACTTTTTTTTTTTTTGAAAGGTAATCTGGGTTAGGCAGACCCCTGCCAAATTCATTCAATTATAATTGTGTGTTCTTACAATTAATCTATACAATTCCCCTTTCTAGTTCCAATCCGGGAGATGATCCTTCCATGATTTGTGGATCCCCCTTTGACAAGATTTGCTAAGAACCTAGCTGTATGAATAGGATTAAATTAGGGTTTTTTAATGGAAAAACTGTAAAAGCTAGACAAAAACTGTTAAACCTGTAATGGAGTCTGAAAGGTGGTTGGATTGCCTTCAAGTAGCTTTTTGGTTTGAACGACAATATCCGCTCTTGCTGTTTTGAATACGATTTTGGATGAAGGATCAAACTGATACAAAATAGAAGGCCAACAGCACCATTCCTTATCTTTTACTGTAGCTTGTATTGAAAAACTTCCAACCGAAATGAAGTCTCCCATATGATTCTGCACAGTAAAACCAAAATGCCATTTTCTAAAGAAAATGCCTTGACAGGAGACTAGTAGCCACCCATCCTTTGGAGGCAACGGGTTGCCACTACCTCATCTGATCTTTCTAATATTTGCAAGATGTTTTGTCTGGTGGTTTTGAGGCCCTTCCTTATAATTTGATGCTTCAATTGTTGTTGTTCGCCAAATATCAGCACGTTCCACACTTTCCAGATCACCATTTAGAAGACTTTCACCCAATTCCACTGCACAAATTTGTTACCGTGCTTTATGCTAATCACGTCCGAAATTTGTTACCGAGCATCATCTCATCATCGCTCGTAACTGCAGTGTACTCGTCACTTGAAATTATAAAGAGTCAGACTACATCCAGTTTGGTAGGTATAATAACATCATACAGTGATAGAGAACTAAAACATACACAAAGATTTAACCATATATTCAGTCATGTATATCAATCAAGTAGTAAATAATACTTGTCATGAAACATGCAATTGTACAATCTAATGATTTGTATAAACAAGACATAATTTTCATTCTAAATAATTATGTGAACATAAAGTCTTTGTTTCGATATTAAGACGAAAAAGTAGAGACAGACTTTGTAACACCTACAATTTTATTTTAGTTTTAACTTTTAAATTTGGGTTAAAACTAATTTTATATTCAGAAGAAATACGAGAGTCTAAGTTGACCGAGCTATATTTTGGACTCAAACCAGGTTTCATGAAAGGCGCAGAGGGGTCACGCCCAGCATAGTGGAGTGTCAGGTACGGTCAGTATGACCCACATGGGTTCAGAGGTGACTCAGGGTTTTGGATCTTGGATGAGTTAGGTTTGGATCTAAACTTGAGTTTGGATCATATATGAATTTGGATTCAATCTCATCGGATTTGACCTATAGGGTTAGATGCTTTGAATAATGTCATTATTGTTTCGACAAAAAATTTGGTCGATCGATCGCTTACCTATTAGATCGAACTTAATCTTGACGTTCCTCATTTTGAGGGCATCAAAATCGACTATCTACATGCCCAAATTTGTATTGTTTTGAGCATTTTATCATCGACCAAAGTTCATGCCTAATTATAGATTGAAAATTAACGTTTTTCATCATCGACTAATTTTTTCTTGTCAATCTGCATATGATTAAATCTAAGACCATCATAATGATCTATGTTTCAAGAACTATCGAATCAACTATTTAAATATTGAATTTTGTTGAGTCTTTGGGTATGTAGGCCTCTCAAAAGGTTACCATGTCACTAAAACTCAATTCAGGGTAAGAAGTTCTCACTTTTCTTTTATAACTTAAGTAATTTCAAAATCTAATAAATTGGGATCCATAATTTATTTACTTATTTTATTAATAAATAAAATTAATAGATATTAACTTCTTATATTAGAGATGAGACTCTTGTCTAAGCCCATCTATAATTATAAGCTCTCATGATAAGTATTAACAAGGCTAATTCTCTCTTCCTCCTTTATTTTCATTAGAGTTCTCTAATTTCTCTCCTTTCTATTTTTTTTGTACTTCTTTCTTCTTCATAGAGTATTTTCAGCAGTCATTGAAGCTCTTCTAAGGTTCCAAGATTAAAGACGAAGGCCGATCTACGTTTAAGAGCCTGATTAAGATAGGATTCATCTTCCACGTAGCATAGATCTAATGCAAACACATAAACTGTGCATCTTGCCAATTCTACGGGTTGATCCATGGTGGATCTGATCTAAAATAGGTTTAAAAAAGGTTTTGAAAGTGTTTTTAATTCATTATTATGCCTTAAAACAAATTTACAAAATCATTTTGGGTAAATCTATGCTCGAATGACTAAATCGAGAAATTGGGTAACCCGAAATTTATAGTTTCGTGTTTCTATGCATATTTAGATGGTTAAATCTTTGTTTCTAGCATGAATGGATGTATATATATATATATATATATATTTTTGCATGTGTTTATATTATGAATCATGTCTCTGCAAATTTATTTTATATGTTTCATGGTATTTTCGCATGCTAACATCTTATACTAAATATTTTGTATAAAAATCATGATTTATTTTGATAGTTTCGATTTCAATGCATGTATAATGATCGTATGACGTCTCTATAAGACTGTAGATGATGTTTAGATACTGTCCATGGATTGATGTATAATTAAAATTGTTATTACATGATGATGCTTGAGTTCTCTTATTTTTCTCATCATTTATATTATATTTTTTATGTTTTCTTGACTGATCCATTGTAGTAAAATAATTTCACCTCTCATATCATATCACCAATAGCCAAACCATTTTATGAAGACCTTTCAGACATCTGGAGGTGTCTAAAAAAATATTGGGCCTTATTGGTGGTACGAAAGTGAGGGTTACGATTGCTGCAACCCAAGGCAAAAAATTTTATCTTGCGTGCAGGCGATTCTTGACAGTCAGTTTTGCAGAAAATCTAATAAATCAATGATTTTAAGTTAATTCTGATTTTCTGATATGTCATTCACATCATAAAAATATACCTGAAAAAAAATAAAAGAAAAATATGTTTCATTCTCTATAAATCTTGAAGGCTCACACAAATCATAACAAATTCAAGATTTTGCAAGAAACCTTGATTTTGAACTATCTTAGGTAAGGTCCGGTCCAAAAAAATAAAAAATCCATATGATAGAGTTTTTTGACAAACTTAAATGATTCTGAAAGCTAACGGGCATACCTTTTACCAAAAAATTTGGGAGTATGAAATTCTTCTTGGATTAGGCCTGGTGACTGCTTCTTTGGGAAGCAAGATTTTGGCAGGCTCTATCAAGAATAGAAAAAAAAATTGGGTTCGAGAATTTTCAAAGGCAAACAAAATTGTTTTTTTTAGATCTACCACTTGAAATTGAAAGATAATATCATCTAACATGACAATAAATTTTTATATAGTTATATGTATTTGTTTTGATGGTATGTCAGACCTGTGAATAACATGTAAATTCTGATATTATACAGTTCTCGATTTTAAATAATATCTTGATTTGTGAAATTATGTTTCTAAAGTCATGTGTTTGATTTTGATATGAGATGTTAATCGTGCATATGTTAATGTAGAATTTATCATGAATATGTTATATGTATGCATGTAAATTATTTGGGCATGATGACATATGTGACTGCATATTAAACATGAGAATTAGACCAAAGGGTATACATGGTCATACATGTGTTATTCTACAAAATTAATGATTCAAACTAAATTAAAATGAGTCTCATGCATCATGGAGTGTTGTATGTAGCATGAAATATGTTGTGTTTCATGCGAAGCATGCATACATGGGGCTCGAATGTGAGTTAGGTTTGGTAGAACCAAAGGGGTGCTCGTGAGTACCTGGTTTGGCTTTGTTATACATGTTCATATACATACACACTCTAACTGGACTCTTAGCTATTTTTTAAGTTGAGTACGTACCTTGAGATACTCTTGGGTACTTTTTAATGTAAGTACATACCTTGAGATACTTTTGGGTGCTCCTTAAGTTGAATACATACCTTGAGTTGGGTTCAAATAAGCTATCTTAGGATACCTCATTAAGTGTAAGAGGTGTGGGTTTGTGCCTTGTGAGGCAGTGGTTTGTTGAAATGCCCTTAGTAGAGCTTGGGGTTGTTGAGCTTGGTGCTAAGTACACCCAGTGTTGTAGTTGGACCCAATATAAATAACACCTAATAGCTTATTTGTTTCAGTGGCCTACCTTTAAAAGGGTAGGAGGTACACTCATCGACTGACACGTTTTGAGGGCATTGACACCTCTTGGGCCCCCAGTTGTTGGTGTAGGGGCTGGGGCTGTCAATTTATTCTAGGTAGAGAGTCATGCTTTGCGGAGTAAGAATTGAATCCCTAGACTACTGTTAAGTTTCTCTCTCGGTTAAAGACCACTTTAGTGGATGTTTGGCCTGACTCTTCGAATCAATGGGTTAATTAAAATACATAGCATAATAGACCCTCATATAATTGCTGAGTCAAGATTAGTCTTAAGTGTGTACCCTTTAGGAAATAAAAGAAAAACAATGTATTAGATTAGGTTTACCAGTGGTTAAATGGTTCATTGAATGTTGGCATAAATTTTTATGCATGTATTATGAAATTTCTAGTTCCTGCATATGTTGGCATACATGAACCCTTTTATTATTGTTTATTGACTAATGATTATGTAGGTACATCACTTTATAGTAAGATTGAATTATTATGAAATCTTACATGATTAAATTATTAGTGTTGTAATCATTAACTGTGCTGGGTTTATATGTTATGATATGATATGATTGAGTATATTGGGAAAGATGTATGTTTTATGAACTTGTATTCTTTTTATGTCTGTATGTAGGGTATTTTCTTACTGGGGTTGTGGCTAATGCCCCTATATTTTAATATTTTAAATAATGAATAATTAACCTAAAAGGCGATAACAGGAGACTCGGGCTGGTGTCAAGAGGGTCACATTCCTTTAGGCTTGTTGGAGGGACTAAATGATTTTATTTACTCTATTATCTTTCTTTAGTCCTGTAAACTCTGATGTTTAAAAGACCTGTATTGGATTTATTATAATTTAATTAATGATTTGATTTAATTATTCTAGTCTTTCAAGTATTGTTGGTAACTGTAAACTGCCCAAGGTTTGAACCGAAGCTAAAAAGAATTTTCGCTATGTTCCTAAAAAACGTGTAAAGGGATTCAAATACAAAAAAAATCCCTAAAATTTTTGGTTTTAAAAATGGAGGCGTTACAGACTAACTATTTAATGAGTTTATTATGCTAAGTACTTTAATACCCTGAATGACTAGCTGAATTTGCTTCAAAGGGGATGATATAATAACCAAAAGAGGATTCCCCAAAGACCAAAATAATAAATGATGCATCCTAAACTTACAACAGAAGTTGTGGAATCTACCACACAGGACAAATATTAGTAGTCTTGTCCCCTAACATTGATGATTGGAAACGTTTATCACTTAAGAAGCATAGTAGTAAGAGCTTCTACCTCCTACCACCTCTTTAGGTAAGAACCAAATATGAATGGGTTACTGGGTTCTCTTTTTATTAAATGGATTTACAAAATTGCATATGTCTAATATCAGTTGACATCATCTACCTCATTCTAGTAGGTTCCCATAGTTTGTATATTAACATAACCTATTCAATATGTTCATATGCCTTTAAACTGATTGAGCATATTTCCTATGAAGGTGATCTCATAATTAAGTGTATATGTGTTTTTTCATAATTCGGTACATTGATGCACATCGGGGTGGTCATAAACCTCAACTCATCATAAAGTCAATTTGTATACATGCATGCCTTATGTCTCATAGTACAAACATAATAATCATATGTCACTTATGTAATTTATTTATTAAGGCATCATCTTGGTTTCATTGAACCACCTACTCTATTACAAGCAATCATGTATGTGTGTGCATGTGATGCATGTCTGATAGCACTATATGATATTATGTTTTATATGAACATGGTGACAACATATAAGAATCATGCTTCACAAGAACATATTTTCACAAAATGACAACATATAAGAATCATGCCTCACATCATAAAGATAATATTCATATAATAATTCATGTTTCAAGGCACGAAATTGCCTTTGCATATGTGCTCCACTGTAGCACGTCCATTTACTAGAAACATATTTTTGAGTACGTATCACATTCACTTACCAAGTATTTGCATGCGATTCACTTATCGAACCCGTACATGAATACAATTCATGGATTTCCATACAACACAAGCATTCTTGTTTTTTCACAAAAAATCATGCATTCATTTAAAAATCAACATAAGCATAATGGAAAATCAATACAGAAAAATAAAAAACAACAATACTCGGATCTCAACATGGTCGAATCGGTAAACTCATATTTTTCGAATGTATATCGATAGTCCATTTACATAAGACTTGAAATGTTGCATTATTCATAACTTGGAACATGCGTAATCAACATTTCATGTTTAAAATCCTTGCATTCTTAAATTAAACCTCGACACATGCGTATTTAAACTCGTAAGATCTATGCATGTGTAAATAACACATGTAAATGCATGCATATTAAAACACGTCAATTCATGCATACGTAAAAATAATTAAATTCATGCATGTGTAATTCGAAACTCAAAGCATTCATAATTAGAACATGCTTGCATTTAAACATGTAATTTCCTACATGCATAATTCTCAACTTGCAATATATGTAATCAACATTAAATATTCAAGACATGAAGCATGCATAATTAATATTCAAATATATATATATATATATATATATATATATATATATATATATATATATATATATATATATATATATATATGCAATACAATATTCAAAACATATGCATAAATCCCTACACTAGCATGCATGTAATAGATCCGTACAACCATACGAATTATCATATTTTCTCTACCTCGAAATCCATGTTGTTTTTACAAGAAGCAAAAAATTCCTAAAATACCCATGAGAATTTTCCTTTTGAAATGTGTGATGTGGATCGCGCTCGTCGATGGTCTAAACACAAGCAAGGACTAGCATGTGCGTCGGGTTTCCTATTCCATGCACAGGAGTGTACACAGTCTAGCACCCTCTAAGCAAGTCCGACGAAGGTAGCAGTGATCTTGGAGCTAAGCATTGCACCCCCATATTGGTGCAGTGGTAGGCAGACAGACGAGCAATTTAACACAAGGAGCTCGGTTGGGTTAGCAGAGAGATGACAGGGAGTGTGTGGCCTGCCTCCCGCTTGGTAGAAACACAAAAGGAAGAAGATAAGGGTGGTGGTGGATTGCCGACCACCATGAGGAGGCAGACGGTAGTTGGGTGGCCGACCTCCCTTTCGATGACTCAATGGGAAGAATAAGAATCGACAGTGGTGGTGGCCTCACCACCAATGGTGGTAGTGAGAATGGTGGTGGTGACCAAATACACCATTTATCTAAAAGGTACCAAGATATTTAAGGATCTGCAGCAGAAATATTGGTGAAATGGCATGAAGCAAGAAGTAACACTATATGTTTTAAGGTGTTTTACTTGTCAACGAAATAAAATTGAGCATCAGAGACTTGACGAAATAATGCAAAGGATTGAGATTCCAGAATGGAAATGGGAGGACATTACCATGGACTTTGTGGTAGGTCTATCAAGGACCTACAAGAAACATGATATTATCTGGGTTATAGTCAACAGACTTACCAAGTCTGCTCACTTTTTACCCATCCAGATCAGTCAACCTCTTGAGAGCTTAGCTGACTTGTACGTTAAGGAGATTGTGAGATTACATAGAGTATCAATTTCGATCATTTCAGACTGTGATCCACGATTCACATCTCAATTTTGTGGACAATTATAGTAAGTCTTGGGTACAAAGCTAAAGTTCAGTACCACTTTTCACTCTTAGATTGATGGTCAGTCGAGAAGAACAATACAAACTTTAGAAGACATGTTGCATGCTTATATGCTTTATTGGAAAGGTGACTGAGATATGCATTTGAGTTTGGCAGAATTTACATACAACAATAGCTATCACATAAGTATCAAGAGGACTTCATACGAAGCCTTGTATAGAAGGCCTTGCAGATCACCAACTTGTTGGGATGATATCAGTGAGCGATCGACTGAATCACCAATAGAGTTGCAGCACTGCACTCAGCAAGTGCAAAAGATCGGAGACAGGTTGAAAGGAACCCAGAGTTAACAAAAAAGTTATGCCAATCAGCGACGTCGAGAACTCACTTTTGCAGAAGGTCTTTTTGAAGGTATCTCCTACCAAAAGTGTATTCAAATTTGAGAAGAAAGCAAAGTTAAGTCCAAGATTCGTTGATTGGTAACGACATCATGACATTTTTGAAAATCCTTGGCTCTCTCCCTCTTCTCCCTCATCCATTGATTTTTCTTAGAGGTTTTTGTGGCTCTTCACCTCCTTCCATATAGGTGTAGTGTGGGGCACCTTAGAGGGACTCCATCCTACACGATTTTGTGGTGGAGGATTTTTATTTAATTTAAGTGATTTCTTAAGATCCACTTAAAAAAAGGTAAGTTAATCTCACACTTGTGTAGTATTTTAGCATGCCTTGATTTTCAAGGGAAAAACCCATGCATATCTTTGCTAAGTTTCTTTCTTTTATAGTATTATTGTTGTTTTATCATTCTTAATTTACAACCATGGTCAAAAATGTTATTCCTAGATTTTTAATAGTATCATATCATTTTTTAATTATATCAATAGTTATAAATATCACTCTTAAATTTTTAATAATGTATTATTATTTTTGAATCATATCAATGGTTAGAAATATTGTTCTTAAAATGTTAATAATGTCTTGCCATTTTTTGAACCATACCAATGGTTAAAAATATTGTTGATAGTTGTTTAATGATATCATATCATTTTTTAATCATATCAATGGTTAGAAATATTGTTCTTCAATCTTTAATGATGTCTTATCATTTTTAACCATACCAATGGTTAGAAATATTGTTCATAAATTTTCAATGGTGTCATATCATTTTTTATTCATACCAATGGTTAGAAATATTGTTCATAAATTTTCAATGGTGTCATATCATTTTTGAACCATACCAATGGTTAGAAATATTGTTCATAAATTTTCAATGGTGTCATATCATTTTTGAACCATACTAATGGTTAGAAATATTGTTCTTAGACTCTTAATGATGTCTTATCACTTTTGAATCATATCAATAGTTAGAAATACTGTTCTTAGATTTTTAATGATGTCTTATCATTTTTGAACCATACCAATGGTTATAAATATTTTTCATAGTTTTTTTATGGTGTCATATCATTTTTTTGAACCATACCAATAGTTAGGAATATTGTTCTTAGATTTTTATCGATGTCTTGTCATTTTTTAATCATACCAATAGTTAAAAATATTATTCATAGATTTTTAAAGGTATCATATCATTTTTTAATCATACCAATGGTTAGAAATATTGTTCATGGATTCTTATGAGTGCCTTAGCATTTTGCTCTATTTCTATATAGAACAATGCCATTTTAGATTTGCCTGAGTAACTCATCATTTAGAATCACAATCTTAGTGAAGTATTAAATTTTAAACTTACGAGTTTTCTAACTCATACACTTCACGTGTGTATAGTGAGAAGAGTGAGCCTTGTGCATGGGCTGATTCAGACCTACATGGACCACGCATTAGTGTAGGTCCGACTTGGACCTAGTTGACTCAGCCTGGCCTAAACCAAGAAATCGGTTCAAACCTGGTATATGCTCAGGCAAGCCAAACTAGCCAAAATCGAGTAGTCGGTTTAGACCTGGTCTACGCCCAGGTGGGTCAGACCAACCTTAACCGAGCAGTTAGTTCATGTAAAACTTGTAAATTTTAATGTTATAAATAAATAAAGAAATCAACTTTATTTTCAAGTTAGAAGCATGTTTCTATCTTTTAAATGTCAGTTATGGGTATTTTACATGCTCATTTACTCTTTTTGATCAATAAGGGTAAACTCAATCCAAGGTATGTTGGTCCTTTCAGGGTCTTAGAAAGGAATGACAAGGCAGCCTATCGCATGGAGTTACCACCACAGTACTCACATATTCACATTATTTTTCATGTACGCATGTATGAAATTCATGTTTTGTTTATGCATTCTTTTGGAGTTTAATCTACAAACAGATATGATAAATTTTTAAGTTCAAAAGTGAACTATGGTTCTTGAAACTCAGTTGGCGATATTATGCATGTGATGTGACATATGATATGATATATAATGTGATGCTTGTTGATTGAATGCATGAAAGAAATTATGTGATAGATCTTGTTGAAATCAATTGAATGTTCAAGACCGGATAGTGGCTCATGACCTTATTTTTAGTTAATTGAATTGATATGTGTTGTTGCTCCGAAGTGGTAACAAAAAATCTTGTGATTTGCCAAATGATTTTATACATGCTTGTGCCCATGTTGGTGTCTATCGACTTTGATTGTGGTCAATTGTATTGATGCATGTATAAAATTAGTTTTTACTAGATATGGTACCCGTTGAGGAACTATTCTCAAAGGATTCTTTGTGAGGTTGTGCATGACCAGATCAGGTAATTCAGCTAGAGAGGTAAGTCTCTGTGAGGAAGTACATTGTTCAAGAGCAGATAGTCTGCGAAGATGGTATATTCCTGTGAGGAAGTGCATTGTCCAAGACCAGGCATATCATTCGTCTAGGGTGATAACTCCTTTTGAGGTTGTACATTTTTTAGACCATGTTATCCGGCATGGATCTTGTAAATATATATATATATATATGATTAAATAAAATATTATGATGAATTGTGATGATCTTCTCAGTAGATTGAAATAGCCAATTATGAATCTATAGACTTGACTTTTCTATTGTAGCATGATTATATACTGAACTCAGATATGAGAATCAGACCTTTATCGATTTTAGATCTTGATATGAGGTTATAATTATGATGCTTATGTTAGCGTATAGGTGAATAACACATCACTTTTACAAATAACTTATGTCATGTGATGAATACATTGTTAACGATGATGTATGTTTTGAGCAAGAAGCATGATGAAATGACGTACATTATGAAATGTACACTTAAATGAGTTATGTCATGAAATAGATATAGAGTGCTATGGTTATTGAGAAGCATAACAGGATGATAATAAAATGAATGCATGCATGATCATGATATAAAATAGATGCATTATGTCATGAGATGGATACAATATGCTAAGGTCTTCAATAGCATGATATAATGATGTGCATTACGAAATGAATGCATACAAGATTATGTCATATGATAAATACAATATAACATGAATAAGATACATTATAGTTTTGAATAACATGGCGTGTAGATGTACACTACAAAATGAATGCTTGTTTGATCTTGTCCTAAATACATTATTCCATGGAATAGATGTAATCTACTATGGTTATTTGAAAAGCATGATACAATGATGTACATTATGAGATAAATGCAAACATGAGTATGCCTTGTGTTAAATATGTCATGCTATGAGATGATGCTTGTTCATCATGTTGAATACTCCTTGAGTAAACCATAAGGTTCAAGAAACTTCGTAAATATCATTGATTGCATGCGTGGATTGTTAAGTTATGATTATTAGTATTGCAATGCATGTAAGCTAAAGTCGTTAGCTGGTTGCTCATCTTTTTTAATGTATTTTTAAAAGAATATTTTGATGAAAAGTATTTATGAATGTTGGTCACAAAACTTTAAAAATTCAACTCTCATAAGTAGTGAGAACCGGATCGAACTCGAGGAACGAGTTGATAAAACTTCGTATTCCACTCAAAGCAAATTTATTTGTTGCCTTAAAAAATAAACTAATTAGAAATAATTATAAAATAAGAATTAAAGGATTATTACAGACCCTAAATAATGTTGAATTTGAAATTAATTACAAAGCTTAAATGTGGCCAAAAGGCCATAATTAACTAGGAATCGAAAATGCTAAAAAAACTAAAAATGAAGCTTCTTCGCCTTTGCTTTCACTTTAACTTCAAAATCACTTCACTTCAATAATGTGAAATCAGCAAATGATGCCATTTTTTTGCTAAAATGATAACAAAAATACACGAAATGCAAAATCTAAACTAATTTGAATTACTATACAAAATTATAATTTTGCCACCAGTTGTTACAAAATTTCCTATCAGAACAGGTTTCTATAATTTGATGAAATCAAATAGCAATTGAATTCGGATCCTTCTCAAATTTTCCAGATATGTTTTCAAAACATGAATAAAGAAAATCTAATTTATAGAATTGTAAAATTCAATATAGAACTCAATTTATTAATAAATAAACAACTTTAAAACTCTAGAAATTGATGTCAAAAATTTTGACAGCTTTTGGTATTTAGGCAATTCAATCTAGCAAAACAGATTAAAAATGAATGAAATTTTCATAACAGAAATTAGATTCATTCATGAATCTAATCCATTTTACGAATTTGGATTTGGAGTTCGGAAGCTCTAGATATATAAAAAACAAAAACTAAAAAAAATGCAAGAAATAAAAGTTGCAGAAAACAGAGGTACCGAAATATATGACCGGAAAAAACTTAGAACGGCCCGTCAATCAAAATTCGATCGTGCTGGATTTTTGCAGAGAGCAACTAGACTCCAACACAAATCAGATCCAATTTATAGATCAGAATTTAGATTCCAAAATCTCGATTTCTATAAGAAACAAAATCTGACAAAAATCGAAATCAAGACAGAAACTAAGAGTTATTGATGTTTTCCTCTTTGATCCATTAGATTGAATCAAAGAGTGAATTAATCTAAACTCTAATAACTAATCTAATATCTAACTAATCTAATTATATAATTGAATCAAAGAAACAACAATTAACTTGCTTGAATTGAAATGCAAGAATTGAATATAAACTATGAGATGAATTGATTGATTGCTCTAATTGAATTGAGATCAATCAAGCATAGATCCCCATCTTGTTTTTGAATTTTTTTAAGAACAAAAAGAGAAAAAAAATCATATTAGATATAGATCCATTGATTGGATCTAATCTAATCTGATCTAACACAATTGGAAAATAGAAATTAAAATTGAATTAACAAAACACAATGAATCTAAATCAAGATCATCAATCGGCTAGTGGATTTGCACAAGAGGCAATTCCAATAATTTGATTGATCTTCTTTGATTCTAGATCAAAATCTAATCAATCAAAATGATGATAGAAATTTAAAATTGCAGAATTATGAAATCAACTAAAAGAAATCAAAAATCAAAAGGAACTTACAAATACAAATCCATGCAATTCCTTGCATGGATCAAAAGGAGAGAGGTAAAGGAAGATTCACCAATTTCTTGAGAATCCGACAATTGGGGGTATAGAAGAATGATCTTCAACTAATGGAGTATGTTCAGCCCTCTTCCGAGTTGGCTTCCATGTTGATCTCTCTTGCTTGATGAGAAAATGAAAGAAGAAGAAGATGAAGCATTGGAAAAATAAGAGAAAGAAAAAGGAAAAGAAGCGAGATAGAGATCTTGGAAATTCAAGAAGGGGTGAAGAAGAAAGAGGAGAGTAGGCTTAAATGGGGCTGAAGATGATTTCATGTCAACCTCTGTGTGATATTTATAAGAGTTTAAAAAAATTATACTTTAGTCCTATTTTTTACAAAATTCTAGAAAGAGGATTAAAATAAAAATAAATGCTTGACGCCATTTTCAAAATAGATTTTTCTAAAACTTTGAAATGGATTTGGTTAAAAATGTTGTTGAACACATTAGAATTGTATCCAAGATCCAATTAATGTGTTCTGGACTAGATCAAGGTCCAAATTGCATTGGGATTTGCTCTAAAATTATAAAATGACCATAAATTCCTTATTTTAACTTTGAATTTTGCAAGATTCAAACAATAACTTCTTTAACCCTAAAACATCATAGACATGGAATGTAAACCAATAAAATATAATAAAATACATGATTTATGTGTTAAAAATGAATGTGTTGTCATACATTATCAAGTAGAAAGATTGGTGGAATGACATTAAGCGAGAAGTAGCAACGTATGTTTCAAGGTTCTTTACTTGCCAACAGATTAAGATTGAGCATCAGAGACCTGGTGGAACAATGCAGAGGATTGAGATTCAAGAATGAAAATGGGAGAACATTTACCTTTGATTTTGTGGTAGGTCTACCAAGGACCCACAAGAAATACAATGTGATCTGAGTTATAGTCGACAGACTTACCAAGCCTGCTCATTTTTTACCCATTCGAATTAATCAACCTCTTGAGAGTTTGGCTGACTTGTATGTCAAGGAGATTATGAGATTACAAGGAGTACTGATTTCAATTATTTTATACTGTGATCTACGATTCACATCTCGATTTTGGAAACAACTATAGTAAACCCTGGGTACGAAGCTAAAGTTTAGTATCGCTTTTCACTCTCAAACTGATGGTCAGTCGGGAAGAACAATACAAACTTTAGAAGACATGTTGCGAGCATGTATGCTTGATAGGAAAGATGAGTGGGATGTGCACTTGAGTTTGGCAGAATTTGTATACAACAATATCTATCATGCAAGTATCAGGATGGCTTCATAAAAAGCTTTATATGGAAGTCCTTACAGATCATCAACATGCTGGGATGATATCAGCGAGCGATCGACTAAATCATAAATAGTGTTGAAGCACTACGCTCAGTAAATGCAGAAGATTCAAGATAGGTCAAAAGTGACCCAAAGTTGATAGAAGAGTTATGCCAACCAATGACGTTGAGAACTCACATTTGCAAAACGAGGTCTTTGTGAAGGTATCTCCTACCAAAAGTGTGTTCAAAATTGGGAAGAAGGCAAAATTAAGTCTGAGATTTTTTGGATTGTTCAAAGTTCTGGAGCGAATTAGCGAAGTGACATATCGTGTGGAACTACCACCACAGTATGCCCAAATCCATAATAAATTTCCCGTATCAATGTTGTGAAAGTATATACATGACCCTTTACACGTGATCCGATATAAAGACATGGAAGTACACGAGAACTTGACTGTATCAAAACAACCAATAAAAATCATTGACCATCGAGATCAAGTTTTGCGATTGAAGACGATCCCTTTGGTCAAGGTGATACCATGACATTTTTGAAAATCCTTGGCTCTCTCTCTCTTCTTCCTCATCCACCAATTTTTCTTAGAGGTTGTTGTGGCTCTTCACCTCCTTCCACATAGGTATAGTGTAGGGTACCTTAGAGGGACTCCATCCTATATGATTTTTTGGTGGAGGACTTTCATTTGAGTTAAGTGATTTCCTAAGATCCACTTTAAAAAAAAGGTAAGTTAATCTCACACTTGTGTTGTATTTGAACATGTGTTGCTTCTCCTCTTTTCATCCATATATCCATGCATTCATACAATGTATGTGGGTGTAGACAAGGACCTTCAAGGAAAAAACTTAGTATCATATCATTTTTGAATTATATCAATAGTTCAAAATATTGTTCTTAGATTTTTAATGATGTATTAGCATTTTTGAATCATATCAATGGTTAGAAATATTATTTTTATATTTTTAATGATATTTTATCCTTTTTTTGAACCGTACCAATGGTTAGAAATATTGTTCATAGATTTTAATGAAATTTTATCATTTTTTAACCATATCAATGGTTAGAAATATCGTTCTTAGAGTTTCAATGATGTCTTATCATTTTTTTACTATACCAATGGTTAGAAATATTCATAAATTGTCAATGGTGTCATATCATTTTCGAACCATACCAATGGTTAGAAATATTGTTTGTAAATTTTCAATGGTGTCATATCATTTTTGAACCATACCAATGGTTAGAAATATTGTTCTTAGACTTTTAATGATGTCTTATCACTATTAAAATCATAGCAATGGTTAGAAATATCGTTCTTAGATTTTTAATGATGACTTATCATTTTTGAACTATACCAATGGTTAAAAATATTGTTCCTAGATTTTTAATGGTGTCATATCATTTTTTTGAACCATAACAATGATTGAGAATATTGTTCTTAGAATTTTAATGATGTCTTATCATTTTGTAACCATACCAATGGTTAGAAATATTGTTCATAGATTTTTAATGGTATCATATCATTTTTGAATTATACCAATGGTTATAAATATTGTTCATGGATTCTTATTAGTGTCTAAAAGTGACACCCCACCTATTGCAGTAGTATATATTGCAATCTAGTTAACCCTTGTGGGAATCTCTTAGTCCCAAACTACTCGCTTGTGGTAGGAATTGAGTCTATTAGGTGATAAGAGAAAATAAATTAAATGACATAATAAACATCATAATATCCTCAACAGATACCATAAAGTCACCCTTCGCATACTGGAAGGTATAATCAATAGAAACAAAATTTATACTAACACTTATGTTATCTAATCTCAATGATTATTATATTTATTGCTAATTGATCTCATTATTGCGATATCTATTGATAGCTATTTTTTTTACGCTTTTATGTTGCTTGTGTAACTGTTAAATTGTGAGGCCATGATAGCATATTGTGATATCAATGATGGATGTTTTGGTATTGTTCATTATTTATATAATTATTGTTTATCTTATTTGCTCGAAAGACTCTGGTCGTTTCATGGGGTGCAAGTGATGTTTGAGAAGCAATGTGATGGCGCGATGTGGCGGCATATTTCTATTTGTTTTGTCAATCCTAGGACCTTTGTGTATCTTAGTTAGACTGAGATATTTGAATTTAATTTCGCAAACTTGTAATTTAAATTATGAATAAATGTTATGGGTTTGAAATTGATATATTTTTTGTTATGCTTATGATGTGAGTGTGTGGAACTAAATTCAAGCCCAAGTAGGAAATGAATCTAGTCCAGATTTTGTCATCTCTATAACCCTTGCAAGGTTATCCAACTTTTAAAACCAAAACAATCTTTGTTGTATTATATTTAAAAAAAAAGAAAAAAATTAAATTAAATTTTTACATATCCTAAGTTAGAGATTTTGGGGCGTTACACAACATACTAATGCTCCTTAGCATCATATATACACCCATAGTTAGAGTGCACATACTTCAAAACCGAAAACCGAAAACACCTTCTTCTCTTAATGATCACCTTCCTCCTCTTAGCTGCAACACCAATAGAGGACAATCACACCAGCACCAAACCCTTTTAAGGGGGCATGAAATAGGGAGAAGAAGAGTGAGAAAATAGGGAGAGAGAGAAAGCTAATGAGAGAGATATAAGAGATAGGGGGTGCGTGAAGGGGTCTCCCCTTTTATAAATCCCATTTGGGATTTCCTAATCCCATTAGGTATGTTACTTAGTCTATCCCTAAGTTGATATATGCATATATTCCAAAAAATTTAGACTAATTAGGACTCATAAACTAATTAGAAAACTTTGAAATATCTTAGCTTGTAGACTTATTTTTTAATTAGAAAACTAATTAGCATTTGACTTTCATTCAATGTAGAGACTTTTAGGTAATTGGAAGTTAGGAAAGTAGAGAACCTTGACGAGTAGGATGGGCTCACTTGGATTAGATTCCATATTTAATTAATTTAATTACTAATCTCAATTAAGCTCTAAATAGATTTTAAATTTAAATTTCAAATCCATTTCAAATTGAAATTAAATTAAATTCTAAATTCAAATTCATATTCAATTCAAATCCAAATTAAATTGAATTCCATATCTAAATTCACATTTAATTAAATCCAAATTCAATTGAACTCAAAATCCAAATTCATGTTTAATTAATTTCAAATCCAATTAGTTTTCAGTGTAATTGAAATTCTCATTAAAATTCAACTTCAAATTGGAATTAACTCTCAATTTGAAATTCAACTCCAATGAAATTAAATTCTAAATTAATTTAACTATATAGGATACCTAATTAATTGGGTTAAGTAGGATTCCTTTTTCAATATCCATAGTTTATTTATAATATCCGAGATCCATTTCATAGTAAGTCCAAATTCAAATTCCAATTCCAATTAAACTCTTAAATTAAATTCTAATTCAAATAGCAATTCAACCTAAATTTGAGACATAAAAATTTATTAATTTTTATTTAATAATTATATAAAATCCGTAGATATTACATCAATGATTAGTTGAAGTTATTCATAATTAGGGTAATGGCATGGGACTCGGTGATGGGATCTTTCATGTGGTGGTATACAGATCTCCACTAGTTTATGAAGTCTTGGACACCATCCTTCCTCTTTTGCGTAATATAATATAATTGATTGATCATCGATAGTGCATCCACCTTGAATCTGAATCTTTCGATGAATAGATTTATTAGGGTTTGAAATTGACAGATTTGATAGACGTCAAAGTTTGAAAACCAAGACAGTGCTTCACCTTCAAGACTCCTCAGGAATCATCTAATCAGTGTCTGGTCATTACTGAGAAAGTCAGAGCATGTGTCAAAGAACAGGGTCACATGAGTCTCTCGGTTGCCCATCTCGTTGAATTTTATGATTTTTTTTTTTTGGGGGGGGGGGGGGAGGGGGGGCAGGGGGGAAGGGTCCAGGATGAAATTTTGAATCTCATATGGACTTCTCTCTCCTTTAGCTCCCTTCGTCTGATGGGTTAAGTTTCTTAGCTCTTCTTCTAAGTTCTGAACTCATTCCTCATATTCACTAGGTTGAGAACTAGTAGTTCTGACAATTGAGTTTTTTGGGATTCGGATTGATCAGACCTTTCATATCGACACTTGCACACTTCTAACTCTGTTTATAACTTTGTACCTTAGTCTCATTTTCTAGGAATCTCTGTTGGATTTTTTACATGAGGACCTTCAATGTTGCACTAGTTTTCTAGTTCTTCTAAAATGAATTTATCCATAAACTCCTCTGATATATCCTTTCCTTTTTCTGTGTCCATGTGTTGGAACTCTTCTTCTTCTTCTGTATGATCCAAGTCCTTTGTCGTAGGTTCACTGATGGAAACTCTTCTAGACAGATGAGCCACCCCCATTCCATGAAGCGGGATCCCAACTAATAGAGCTCTCAACTCCTGAGTGCCTCTAGGTAATTCTCCTATATTTTTAGACAGATTTTTGAGTTACACACTCAGATTGGCTATGGTTTTTAGAACTCTATCTCAGTTTGGTATTCAGATTCCTTGAAGGATCAATGGATCTTTTGCAGAACCATAGTTTTGGATCTAAACAAAAACAAGAGTCTATGCAAATCAAATGACACATAAATCAAGATTTCAAAAATAGGTTTCCTAGTTCTCCTCAAATGCTCCATGAATCTACGAGGTCTACTCCAAATGGGTTTTAATTGGATGAGCTTTTCACTGTACCGAACCTTTTATGATATACTTAGTTTCTAGTACTGCGAGGGGGTTATCGGTCTCCTTGGTCCACTATCGTGTAAACACCCCATCTTGGATTAAGGTATTTTTCATGTCAAAATCTCCAAAGTTTTTCACCAAAACAGATTTAATATGATTTTTGACCTTAAAAACCACCTCTTTAAGGTTTTTAACCAAAGAAAAGTTAAAGAGTTTGTTCTCAGCTTTCCAACAAGCCAAAAATCTGATCAAATTGTTACATGGATCCAAAGATATGGCCAAAATGAGTTTTTGGGTGTTAACGACACTTATTTTTCCAACAATTATTGTTATCACACTTTGAGTTGTCAGAATCAGGCACTTTCAGGGTCGTGACATCAATATTCCTTAATAACACATTTAATTATCATCAAGAGCAGTCACTTCCCATGATTGCAATCCACATCAGTCAGTTCTCATGATTTGTCGATAACATATTTGTCATCAGTAGACGACCACCCATTTCAAAATATGCACCCTTGGGATCCGCCTTCCTTAACTAAGTCCACTCATCTACCAAAACAAAAAATAAGCAATTAAACCCCTTCTTAAAGCCATGCAATTTTATCCTAGGCAACCAACCTAATATCTAATACTAGCTCTATATTTCAAATACCTTTTAATTACAACCGAAGATTTTCGTTTGGAACCCGAATACACAGGAGATATATCTGGATTCGCTAAAAACCTATAAATAAGGGAGTCTTCCCCCTATTTTAAGGATCTAGAATCCATTAGTGTTTTTGTCCTTACCCTACAGAAATTCCAATACACATAGCCTAGTGTCCACATCACCCTATCTCACGCTCAATTAGAGCATGAATCAAGCCAAAATGTCGCATGTGCTCTCGTGCTCATAAATCGTAAAAAAAGCTACCTAAGCTCAATATGAGCTTTGGTTTATTTGAATTCATATTTTGTTTATCTTGTTCATTTTCCTAAGTCAAGATTGTCCTAACATTAGTATATTGTTTATGCTTTCATTTTTTTCTCAAGTTTTGGTGGCTCCCACCACCAAACTCGTCTTTTTTATAGGTTACACCCAAAGTACATACTTTTCACAACGTTTTCACCCTAAAAACGAATATCAGAGGTCCCTGGTCCGGTTGATCCCTGTTCAATGGAGGAGAAAAAGTGTGAGATCTTGAAGAAAAACCCCCACATCTCAAGTTTAGATCAGGGTCTTAGATCCATTTTCTAAAAAACTATATTTTTTGTGAAAACCCTTTGTTTTCTTGTTTTAAAAAACAGAGGGATCCACAAGAGGTGATTCTTTTTTTCAAATAAGTGTGCTATGTTTTCATGCAGGTAACAGAGAAAATGCTAAATAGAATAGTGCTATTCAACTTTTTTATTGTCTAAATTTTGTGTTTTTCTTATTAGTTGTGGCTTTATTATATGGTTATCTTAATGGTTATTTGTCCTCACAAAATGCTTAGTACTTTGTTATTATCTTAATTTTCTAAGAGAAAGAACCTTGTTTTTTTCTTAAGGCCGGCCTTTAGTTTTCTATGTTCTTGAAATATGGAGCTTGTGGAGTTGATTATGCTTGATGTTAACATGTCCAGACCTACAAATAAACCTATAAAACTAATGCTAATATATCAAGAACACGAGGATTTTAAAAAAGTGGGAGTTAACATCTCTTGTTGGGTAAAATTTTGTTAAATAAAAAAGGATGAAAAGCTAAATGTTGCCATATGTATGCATATTGTAATAAAGGATTGAGTGGTGAGAGACATGGCACTACTCATTTGAAAAATCATTTGTTAGTTTATCCCAATAAGTCCAATGATGATTCAAGCAAACAACATTTTGTTTTTAGTGAAAAGAACAAGGATGGGACAAATGCTCTTATCACAATTAAATTTGATCAAGATCAGAGCAGATCAATTTAGCAACTGTAGTTATTCTATATGAGTATCAATTTGCTATTGTCAATCACATTGGTTTAAAAAAATAGAACAATTTAAGCTAGTGTATAGTAACACAATCATGACAGATTGTCTAAATATTTTTCAAGAAAAAATGCTACAATTGTGTGATGTTTTTAACTAATGCATTAGCAAAATTAGCATTACAACAAACATATGAGCTTCATGTTAAAACTATGGGCCAACTAGCTCATTACATTGATGATAATTGAGAGTTGAACAAAAAAATCATTAATTTTGTTGTTTTCACTCCACACATAGGAAAGATTCTTGCATTAATTATGAAAGATAGTTTATTGAGAACATTGATTCCAAGTTACTTGCACTTACTATAGATAATTGCTCTATTAATGACAGTTTTGTAATAAGAATGATAGTTTGGTTATCCTCAAAGGGTGCAGTTCTTTGTAATGGTATTTCCATGTGAGATGTCTTGCACATATCTTGAACCTAGTTGTACAAGATGGTTTAAAGAAATTCGAGAAGTTCTCTAGAATATTAGAGCAAGTGTCAAGTACATTACAGAGTCACAAATAAGAGAGGATAATTTGATAGAGCTATGCCTTATTATAGTGTCTTGTGACAGAAAGTTATGCTTTCATGTATGCACTGTCGAAATTCCACTTTTCTAATGCTTAATGTTGCATGAAAATATCAAGACATATTTGCTCAATTTAAAGAGTTAGATAAAAAGTATAAGTTTGCCGAAGTAAAAGAAGAATGGAAAAAGTTATTGTTTTTCATATACATTCCAAGTTTTTTTATGATTCTACCAATGCCATTTCTATAGAAAAACATCTAATGACCAACATTTACTTTGAAGAGTTTTGCAATATAAAGTTTGAGTTGAATGATTTATGTCACAACTTGGATTATTGTCTTTAAAAAATGGCTTTGCTTATGAAAGAAAAAATTGACAAATATTGAGGATATGCAAGTTAGTATTGGTTGTGGAGTTCTACTATCTTGTATTTTATGGCAATAAAGTAGATACAATTTTTAGAAATGTTCGTGATTGCTTAACTACAATCTACAATGAAAACATTTTAAGTAGTGTGCCTTTAGATTTTGTTTCTTGTACTAGTGTTGAAAGTAGTAGTTATGGTTAGGGGTGTCAAACTGGTTGAGTTTACCCAGACCTGACCCATAGAAAACACTATAGGGTTTGAGTATGGTGATAAATAAGAAGACCCAAGTCCAAACACAAACATCCAGTTAATACATGGATCGGGGCAGGGTATAGTTTGTGAAATTCAATGCTAGAGTCAGGCTCGACCCGAGTTCCGATTAAGACCCACAAATTTTCAATGTAAAAATGATAAAAAATATCATTTTATCAGGTATGACCCAGGTCTGGTTTATGTAGTTCTTATCAGGTTTGAGTATGGTTTCTCTTATGGTGGGTTCAATTACACCTGGGTTCGGACCCGATACCAAGCCTAAAATTTGGGGCTAGGTCTAGTTTTATTGGGGCCCGAACCAAACCTGACCCATTGACACCCCTAGTTATGGTGACTCTAGCATTGTATTCTCAGCTCAGCATATGACTCAAAGAAGGTTTAGGTCCTATGGCCTAAATGATTACCTTTATGAGTTTTTATAGTTTCAATATTTAAAATCATATTTGGAGTTGTGTTTGTGTCATGTATCAAGAAAAATAGTGTTTTCTTAGAGATGTATATCCTATGAGCAATGCAATGAACATACTAATCTAGTGGAAGGTAAATGCATCAAAGTAACTCATTTTAGCAAAACTGGCAAGAGATTTTTTAGCCATCCCAATGTTTATAGTTGCACTTAAATCAATATTCAACACAGGAAGATGTTTGCTCAATCCATATCAAAGTAAGATTGGCCCCAAAACGGTAGAAGCTTTAATATGAAGACAAGATTAGTTGATAAGCCAAACAGAAGGTAAATACTCTTTTTATTAAAATAATGTATTTATCTTATAAATATAATGTAATAAAAACTAATGAATACAATTTAAACATGTATAATATGTTTTTCCTTGCTTTTTAAAACCTACATTGTGATTTAGATCTACCTACAACCTTGCTCGAGGACATGGTGCCAGCAACTTCTATGTTTATCGAAGCATAATAATATATGAAAGGTAAACCTGTCTGGTTATGTCTTATAAAATCTTCATTATTTAGTCAATATTCTCTCTCTCTCTCTTTGTGTTTGACATGTTTTTCTTTGGTAATATAATATCAAAAAGGAATTTTTGTTGTAATATCCATTTGTATTACTTAAAAAGTTTTGCTTAGGTATGCAATTTGATTTTCTTGTAGTATACTTTCTTAGTTCTTATACACTTTTTGTTAACATTTTAAATATATTATTACATAAAAATGTCTTTTAAAGTTGAATTATATTTAAGTTCATATATACCTTTTTAATTGTAGTTATGATAATGTTTTCTTTTTTTTAGTTTGAGTAACATTTTTTAAGCAATAAATTTTAGTTTAATCGCATCCTACCTTGTATTGCTTTTTTGCACAAGTATGTTACTTCATTTTGCACAATGTATTTCGCTAGGCAAGCATCTAAGCATTTTTTTAGAATGAAAGTAATCTCTAGTTACAATTTTTTTATTATTAAACTTTATGGTCATTCTTTAATCCTATATTTATCAACCGAAAAAATGGTGACAAGGAAATTGTGTGCCTTAAGTAATCAATTTTGGTTCACTTCATATTGTGCTTGTATTGTTTATAAATATTGTTTATGTATGTAATTTTACCATGCTTACTTTGTATGGCTCAGTTTTTTTCATAAAAAAATGTACCAAGATGTTATTAATTAATATTTATATATCACATTGAGTTGTTTTAACATGTTATTAAAATGTTCTTTTTCCTTTTGACGATTGAAGAATTCCTATGATCAATTTTTTCTTAATGGACATGGATACAACTTGTTAACTGAAAGACAATCATGGATATTATAATATGGTTTGTTGTTTATTAATGCATGAAAAACTTCTTGATAGATTTAGATGTTCCAAATCATATTGTGAAACTCTCAACTCACTTTAGCTTTTTCTTAATGTTATTGTGTATTAGCTAATATTAGGAACTTTGAAACCTATAGTAGAATGTATGGTTATGAGTTTACAGTCATCTTAATTCTAAGTTGGATATAAAACATACCTATACAAAAAGGTGTTGTGTTGATTTCATTTAGATATCTTTATAATTAGTTATATTTTGTATTGTAGATAATGATAACGTCTCTAATTATGTTGAGTTTCATTCCATTTCATAGAGTTTTTCATAAAGTGAATCAGTTGAGAATAGTCTGAATTTGTAATTTTGTTACTTAAAATAATAATCTTACTAAAAGACTTAAAATTGAGTTTTGGGTGGACTGCACGCAACAATCTTTAACTCCGCCATTGCCGGTCTCAAGTCTGGATGAAAAAGGAGGAGAGTAGGATGCAAATATTGTTGCTATGGGTTGAAAATAACATTTGATTAGTTTATCCACTTGTAAAGGTATGACAACAATTATAGGCAATTAAATTTGTGCAATTGGTGGCAAAAAATTAGTGATGCTTTGGTAGGGGAAATGTGATATTATTGATCAATGAAATAATATGAAAAATTTGAATGTTGTTTATACTTATTAATTATTTGTTTTAATTCAAGTAAGGTTGATAATTAAAGACCTTCTTGCTTCATGATAGCTTTGTAAGTTTCTTGTTTTTCAGCTATAAATACTCTTATGCTACCATTGTTGTGATTAGCTCTTGTCGATAATGTTTTTTAAATCAAAATAAAACATGAAAAATAAATAAAAAAACTTTAGAGATTATAATAAAGGTTTGCCCTCGCTATGCTTGTGTTTTTAGAATTTTATTTCTCGTAGCCTTTATTTTAATGATGGTATTCATTTTCTGATCCACTTGAAGTATTGTATTGTAAGTGCCATCAAACTCAATTTTGTTTGGGAGCTTTGAAGTAGCCTTTATTGTGAGAGCCTCCACATAATCGATGTCATGAAGAAGTGAAAAATACACAAATCATTGTTAATATGTTAGATCACTGAGAATAAAGCCAACTTTGAAGCCCACTTTAAGAAGAAAGATCTAATGCATGGTTTAAGAAGAAATCCCTATGGGCAATAATTATTGCATTGTTTTGTGTAATGTATAGAGGTTTGGAGACTGAAGTGTATAAACAACCTATGGTAATTTGAATTTTCATATTTATATTTGTTTGATAATTTTATATTGTATAATTTTTATTCATGCATTTAACAAATGTGTGGACTGTAAGCCAGATTGGGAGTTGGGTTATTGGATTTGGTTTTCAGAACAGTTTCTATTGTTTATTTCAAATATGGATGTAGTAAAGGTCGCGAGTCAATCAAATTTGAATATGAAAACTATATATCCAAGTATGTCAGATTATGCTTGGATTAGACTAGAGTCTAACCCATCTTGACTCTTGAGTTTGTAAATTTTTTGTAAAATAGGGCACGGGGCCATGGTTTTTGTTCTTAATCAATACAAATTTATTTATTGATATATTAATATAATTTTTTACCGAAATATAATTACAAATTATAAAGAGCTATTAAAAAATATTGAGATATTAGTGGAACCATAGTGACAAAACGTTCTTTTGGTCAATCTTAGTAGCCAAATTCTCATTATAATTTTTTTTTTGTTTGCCTAAAATGACAAAAAATTAAATGTAAACATAAAAGCAGTTTTAATTATTTTGTTGCAAAATAAAATTTCGGCGATCCAAAAGCCCATTCTTACTTTGGATGTCCTGTAAAAAAGAAAAAAAGAAAAAAAGAAAGAGGCTAATATTTATCCCCATTTAGCAAGTCGGTTGTATTTTACGGTCGACTGTAGCAAACTTTATCCCCATTTAGCAAGGCTAATATTTATATCAAAAATCAATATTTCATCACGCTTATATGGAGACTGGTGTTTTGGTCCAACGCTTTAAACCCTAACCGCTTTCTGCCTCTCCCTCCCTTAAACCCTAACAAAAAAAAAAATGGGAGCCTCTTTCTCTGTCTAAGCTGGTTGGGGTTTCTGCTTCCGCCTGTCCACCATGACGACGTTATACCTCCTCTTTGAGTCGGCTTCCGGGTTCTCTCTCTTCCACGCGTACGGCATCGACGAGATCGGCCAGAACACCGACGCTGTCCGGGAGTCCATCGCCGACCTCAACCGCTTCGGAAAGGTGGTGAAGCTCACGGCCTTCCAGCCCTTCTCATCCGCCGCCGACGCCCTCAAGCAGTGCAACGCCATCTCCGAATGTTGGTATTCCTGTCCCTAACTGGAAAACTGGTCGTTTCGTGCCGTCGGAACTCCGAGTTTCTCTCTTTAGAATGGTGGGGAGCTTGTTTTCCGGTGAATTTTTTTATGGTATACGTTTTCCGGGTGGATTAATCGTGGTTTTTGCTCTGGGTGGGAGATTTTGTATTGGTTTTGTCTTCTTCTCGGTTTATCTTTTGAAATGCGGAACTTTCTCTCTCTAGATTGATCGGAAATAAATGTTGCAATGAATTTGGTGATGGGTATCTGTTTTTTCTTGTTGAATGTGTTGTGAGTTTTCTTTAATGGTTCTTTTTGGGGATTACTTTATGTGGGATAGTTAATTGTTTCTGTCCTAAAAAATATTGCATTTCTTATGTTTAACTGTTTGGTCTCAACTCCGTCTATTTTTGAATACTGGATTTTTAGCAGATGGGCAACAATTAGGGGGTTGTTTATGGGAGATGCTTGATGCTTTCTATCATTTGAAAATATTGTATTCCTTATGTTCTACACTTTGATGAGAACTCTTGTATATTTATGAATAGTAGGTTGTTAATGAATCGATATAGGCAAAAGTTAGACGATTATTATGGGTTCTTGCGCTTCTCTTATTGAGTATTGTTTTGTTTTATCATTTGTTGTTTTTATTTGTGGTGCAGTCATTTTAACTGATGAGCTGAGGAACTTTCTGGAGCTCAATCTGCCAAAAGTTAAGGAGGGGAAGAAGGCCAAGTTCACCTTAGGTGTCTATGAGTCAAAGATTGGTTCACAGATTTTTGAAGTTACCAAGATTCCTTGCCAATCCAATGATTATATTCTGGAAATCATGCGTGGCATCCGTGTGCATTTTGAGAGATTCATCAAGGCCCTCAACGTCTGTTGTCTGCCATTGTTTTGTCTGTTTATCGGCTTTATGCAGGTTCCTTCATTGAAATTTCATTAACTGTTTTCCATTTTGTGCACCAAACAGCAATCGGATTTGGAGAAAGCTCAACTGGGTCTTGCACATGGTTACAGTCGTGCAAAGGTCAAATTTAATGTTAATAGAGTGGATAATATGGTCATCCAGGCGATTTTCCTCATTGACACTCTAGACAAGGATATTAACTTGTTCTCCATGAGAATCAGGTGGATCTCCTACTCTTTCTCTTCTTCTAAAGCAGTTTCTTCTTTGTCATCAGTTAGCTTGTAGCTAGTGGGCATGCTTTCTACAACATTTTGGCAAGATTAAACCAAGATATTTTTTCTGTTACAAATAGTGCCTAATGGTGTTCTTATTTATCGTGGAAGAATTATTCTCAGAAAATATTATCCTAAGAGGATATTTTTGTTTTTCGTGCAAGAGCTAAAAAAAGCATGTTACTTCCTCTCTTGGGGAAAGTAGACCATGTGTGAAAATCGTTGTCTCTTTTTTGAAATGAAGGCAATGGCTGCTTCTGCCAGCATTAGGGATGAATTAAGTTCAGAGAATGAAAGAAATTGGAACTGATGACAAATAATGCAAAATTAAAGAAAAATCCATGTTGCTTTCTATGAAATCCCATTTTCCTCCTCCTGATCATTGCCAAACAAGGAATGCTTAGCCAAGATCCTCAAGAAATTCTCAGTTTCCTAGGTGTTCTCCTATACTTTAGCTTTGTTAGACAGTGTTTTTTGTATAGTGACCACTTCCAATGATAAGCTACAGTAGAAAATAATGTTTAACCATTGTTGTGCGAAATATCTGATCAAATCTCAAGGACTGATTGCTACTTTATTCTTCCTGCTATTCACTTTAAATATTACATCCTTTTTGCTTCAATGTATTTGTACAGGATGCCTCCACTTTGTAATGTTTGGAAGGACTTTAAACTTTAAACTCCACAACACCATCATGAATGCAACCTTAGCTTCCAAATAATCCAAACCATTTCCATACTATCTAGTTTGACCTCAGTTCTATAAAATCCTATGCTATCTCTAGAATGCATTTGATGGATCTGAGATGCATTCATGTCAATTTTTTGAGTAAGAGAAATTATATTCTGGCTGTCCTTATTCTTTAACATGTATGCGCATGCATGTGTGTAGCAAATGCAAGTATTGTGCTGCTGCTATAAATGTCTCATGTTTTGGAAATGTCACTTGATACTTTTTCCAAGATTTTTCAAACTAGAAGAGAAACCTTTTTTCCCTGTCTAGATTTAAGTTTCTGATAATCTATCCATGATATATCGAGATAATTATTTTTATTAAGACTATCACTAGATTTCAGTGAAACTGACAGTGATGATAAATTTGGTGAAATGGTGATTATTGTCTGTCATTTTTTCCCTATGCGTGTAACTATTATCTTGCAAAAGGATTATATCTGCAGCTTCTATTGCCTAATCTGTTATACATGCCCACAGAGAATGGTATTCGTGGCATTTCCCAGAACTCGCCAAGATTGTCAATGATAACTATCTTTATGCCAAAGTTGTAAAGCTTATAAAGGACAAATCTGCTCTAAAAGAAGAGTCCATTCCTGAGCTAGCAGATATCCTTGGTGATGATGACAAAGCAAAAGAGATTTTTGTAGCAGGCACTCAGTCCATGGGTAGGTATTGCAAAACTTGGTTCTTTGTTATTCTTCTTTGTCCAGGTTGTAGGTCCTGCACCAATTTTTTCTCACCTTTTGTGTTATCTTCTCAGGACAGGACTTATCTGCCATCGACCTGTTGAGTGTTCAACAGTTTGCTCAAAGGGTAATGGACCTGTCTGAATTCAGAAAGGAGCTTTATGAATATCTTGTTACAAAAATGCAGGATATTGCACCAAATTTAGCTTCTTTAATTGGTGAAATGGTTGGTGCCCGCTTGATTTCTCATGCTGGTAGCCTTACAAATTTGGCCAAATGTCCTGCATCTACTCTTCAAATTCTGGGTGCAGAAAAGGCACTTTTTAGGTAACTGACTTCTTCAAACTTTCAGAGTTTGTCCTCAAGCAGATATTCGTCATACATGAGAATCCTGGGATTTTCCTTTATATAACCTGTTTTCTCTATGTATGGTACCTTCCTTGGAAGATGCTTCTCTCTTTTCTCATGTTCTTCATTCTGTCTCTTTTTTGCCCTTTTTTCCTTTGTTTTCAAGTCACTAGAACCCGTCTTTACTGTGTTTTGCAGGCATTTGCTTTCAATGCCTTAGAAATGAATCTCTACAACTTGTGGAATCTTCTTTGTTTAAAAGAAAGTTGTTAAGTAGGTCAAGTTATTTCTTTGATAATATATGCAACTGTATATTGACAAAAGCAATATGACAGTTGCATCAAAGATATTCTGATGCTAATGTCTTTTATGTTTCACTCTGTGTCACATGGATATGGATGCGAGGATGGGCCTCTATGCAGATACACTTTGGCGCAACACGGCAATTCTTAAAATTAGGACATGGGAACATGGCTGTATATATATAATAATATGATTAAAAACATCAAATAATGTCACTAAGTTGAAATTAAAATGTAATGTAAATTATGAAAAATAAAAAAACATGAAATTAATATAAATCAAGTAATTAATATTTTAAAAGGAAATAAGATACAGTTAAAGATAGAATGTTGACTTTGTCTGACGGTGGCATCAGAGATATGCTGATGGCAATGTCAAATTTTGAGAATGTTTGCAAACGTCATGACAGGAGACACTTTATTTGTACCATGAGATAGATGACTGGCAGTGGTGTATTATTACCTGGATTATGGGTTTGGATACCCTTGTGCTTGACGAGGAAGTTATTTGCTTACTGTTACAGCAGTTTTTTTGTGTTGGTTAGATGTTTTGGTTGTTTTCTTTTATGTTTCACTCTTTGTTACATGAATACAGATGTGGGAATGGGCTGCTATGTGGATACACTTGGTGCAAAATGACAGTTTTTAAAAATTTGGACATGGGGGAATGACTGCTCTGCTGTACACACACACATTATATATATACATACATGGGTGCTTCTATGGTGGTACTGTACCACAATAAGGATAACTTATGGTGGTACACATTTGTTTTAGATATATCTAAGCTCCAAATACAAAATCTAAGTTGGATCATGTTTAACATATTCTATTTATTATTTTCATGTGTTAAAGTTTGACTCAAATATGATATATTATACCAAGCTTTAACCGCCCTTATTTTCATGAATTGTAACCCGTTGATTTTCACCATCTCAAAAATGAAATCTTATGGTGTATTAAACATGAAAAATCCTTATAATATACTAAATAAATCATGTGAAACACATCTGTACAATTTACCATTTGGTGGCTAGATCTATGCAAACAAGAGTGTGTACCACGGTATGGTATCATGGTACATAACCACCATATATTTTTCCTATATATATATATGTACACTAGTACAAAACTTGCATGATGCACGAGAACAAGAGTGAAGAAATTGCATCATGGTGCATTGGAAGATATTGTTATTTATGCCAAAAAGCCTAAGTCATATACCACCACTTATGAATCATTTGGTACCCCAAATCACACCTGAAATAATCTGAATCTAACCTATTAGAGACAAGGTTAGACTTAGCTTTTGGTTAGAGCCTTAGTGAGTAGGACTGAACAACCGGCTGGGCGGCATATGGCTCCTGACCTGGTCCGAATGGGTTGGGCCTGGACTTAGCTTTTGAAAGAAGGATGATCTGAATCGGGCTTAAACTCAACCCAACAAGTTTTCGAGTTGGGCCTGGCCAGCCCGTGGGTTTCTTATATATATATATACAGGTCAAGTTTGTGATTAAAAAATTAGATTAATCTTGAGTTGCACTGTATTTTTCAAATTTTTACTAAAAAAACTATGCATTCAAGGAAATGAATGCAGAATATCGTGAATGTAAGATGTAACCCAACACGGCCCGAATTAAGTCCATGGACCAAACGGGCGGGTCGCGGTATTTGTATCAATTCCCAGGCCTGACCTGGTTGGTCAATGGGTCTGTCTTGACCAGGTTCGACCCATCAATGACCCAGTCAAACCCGTCCACTAATTGGGCTGGGCCAGCCCGCCCCCGCCCATTGTCCAGCCCTAAGTTCGAGGTTGGGTCTAAAATAGATCCAACCCAAATAATTGGATCTAGGTGGTACATATTTGAATAATGGTTTGACCACAACAAGTAAGGTTGGGTGTCTATGGATCTAAAGCCAAAACAGATAGGTAAATATAGATAAGGTAAATACTAGGTCTAGTCCAACCTATTTTATCCTTTTCCTGCCATTTTAGTCATTTTATCATTATAAAAGTTTCTAGAACTTCACAACAATATATGATTGAAACTAAATATGAAAACAACTCAATCTTTAACGAGTAGGTCTTGTTTGGATCAAGCTCGAGCTCACCTATCTTTGACCAAATGCAAATGAGAAAATATCATCAAATTTGTTCTTGTTTGATCGTGTTGACAAGATGTGGTTTGAGTTTAGAAGAAGTCTATATGCTAACTAATCAGTCTCCAGCTTCTTGACTTATGGCATGTGTAGATATAATGATCCAGAGCTAGAAAAGGAAAACTAAAAGATGAGAAAAAGCAAGGTGCAAAGGAAATGCATTATACCTGGAACTAACAAAAGGAAAACTAAAAGATGAGAAAAAACAAGGTGTAGATGAAAAATCATGCAAGTTATTGAAAGCAAACCGCATCTATAGATTATCACATAATGGGGAAAGCTTCATCTCGTCCTTTCGACTTCGCCCTTTGTTCTCTTAAAATTTACTGTTCATAGTTGTCATTTTTATTTCTTCCCCAACCATCATCAAAAGCTTAGCTGTATGCAATGGAAAGAAAACAATGAATGCATGCACAAAGAAAGAACCAAGAACATGTGAGAGAGGCACAGAAGTGTGAGGGGGTTCAATGAAGAAAAAAAGTTTGTTTAACCAGATGATGTGTGAGAAAATGTTGAAAAACCTATCCTTTTATGAAACCTTATGGAGGTTTCTAGAGAGTTGTTAAGAGACTCCATATTGAAGGGGGCAAAAAATGTTGTAACGAATACTCATTGGAGATTGAAATCTCAGTGTTCAAAGGATCAAGTATTGGCAATGTGGTACTGTTACTTTTAACTGAGTAAACTTATAGAGTATTAAATGAGATAGGGAAAGAGAGTAAGAAATAATGATAATTTAAGACTCACCTTTTTAATTGTGCAAAGCCGATAAACACATTATACATGGTGTTGGGAACAATTGAGAACAATGTGCAACGTGTAAAGTGCTTATATGTTGGAAAGAGGGGCTTTAATCACTTTAAATTTTAAGCCTTTCCAAAACATTGACACACACACAGATATATATATATATATATATGTATATATATATTGAAAAGCACTAGGCGGTGCCTAGTCGGTAGACCCCTAGAAAAACTTGGCAGGACTACTCATACTGCTCGGTATCCTAATTTAAATGTATAAAAGTATACAAAATATACATAAAAAAATGTTTAATTATTTTAGTAATAATATGTTTTCATCACACAAGTACAAAATTACACATGATTTCACAAAATATACATAACCAGAATATACATATATGTGATTGCACATACACATTCAATTATTCATAATATATTCAGTATAATCAACAAAATATGCTTTTAGTCTTTTATAGAAAAATTGAGTTTAACACACACATACACACATGTTTATCGTATTCATAGCGTAATCAGAATATATATATGTATATATATATATATAAATGTATGGATAACTAAAATATGTAAACTGGTATGCACCAAGATTTTCATAGTTTTTTTTTTCTAAAATTTCACTGTATGGATGTGATCTAGATGCATGGTTTTATAGAAACAGACTCTTGGATCATTCGATTATGATGTATAAGAAGGATCTTTTAAGGCTTGAAAATCAATGGCTCAAAATTTTCATAAATATGCAAGCATAAAAAATCACTTTTCTTGATCCGATTATGATGATCTAATAGTTGATTCCAAGCAAATGGACCACACCGAATGCATCTGCATGGTTAGATTTGCAAAAAAACCTATGAAAATATCTGTTCATACCAGTTTACATATTTTACTAGTATACATATTCCAGTTTCACACACACACACACACACACACACACATATATATATATATATATATATATATATATATATATATATATATAAGGGCAACTTAGTCGCTGGCTAGGTGCCCTAGTCGGTAAAATTTGTATCTTTTAAGGTACTTCCATCATTAAAGCTTCAAAATATTTCTCCGTATAAAAAAACTCTTTAAAATCTCTCCTGATTATCTTAGATTAAGACTTTTTAAATGCAAGTGTTTTGTTTTCACTAACAAAAATGATAAACTCTCCCCTAAATCTATTCCGTATGCATTCTTTGGATATGGGGAAACACAAAAGGGTTTAGATATTTTGATTTAAAAATGACAAATTTTATATCTCAAGGAATGCTAATTTTTTGGATTTTTTTTTTCAAAATATGCCTAACAAGAACTCTGAGTATTCTTTTTTATTCAAGATGTTGCCAAAAAGTAGTGATGCTTCTTTATTAAAGGATGTTGATAATGAAGAGCCTCAACTCAATCTTCAGGATGGTGAACATTGAATAAGAAGAACCTAATGTCATTCAATATGGAAGATGTGTAAATGAATCAGAATAACCAAGTGCTCTAGAAAATTATTCCACCTTAGAAATCCAACAGCTAGAAGGAGTTAGAAGATCATATCGGACTTTTAGAGCCCGTGATGGATTTGTTTCATATGAATTATTTTCTCTGCAACATTAAGTTTGTCTAGCTAAGATTTTGTCCTACTTTGAACCTGCCACATATAATTAGGCAAAAGAATATCCCAAATGGATAAAAGCTATGAATGAAGAATTAGGTGCCCTTGAAAAATATAAAACCTGAGAAATATTTGATTTGCCTAATGGTAAGAAAATCATAGGGTGATGACGAGTTTTTAAAGTTAAAACTAAGAGTGATGAAACCCTAGAAATGAACAAAGCAAGGTTAGTTGCCAAGGGATACACACAAGAATACATGATAGACTATGATGAAACATTTACACCCGTAGCTAGGATGACTTCAGTTCAGATCCTTATAGCTGCTGTTTTTGTTAAAGGTTGAACTTTCTACTAAATGGATGTAAAAAATGTTTTTTTTTAATTGGAGATTTAAAAGAAGAAGTTTATATGTATACACTTTCTGGATATGAAGCTCCTCTTGGTAAGGTGCTTCGATTGAGAAAGGTTCTTTGTGGCTTAAAACAGGCACCCAAAGCTTGGTATGATCGGTTTAGCTTTTTATTACTTAAACTTAGTTTTCAATCTTGCTATACTGATATTGTTATGTTTACTAAGAAATCCGCCGCAGGGCTTGTTATTCTCCTTCTTTATGTTGATAACATAATCATCACAGGTGATGACAAAGAGTGAGTAAATTATATTAAATGTATTATGAAAAAAATATTTTTGATCTTGGATTTCTTAGATTTTTTTAGGAATTGAGGTTGCTTATTCTCCTAGGGGACATTTACTTTTTCAAACCAAGTTTGCTAATGATATTATTGATAGGTCAGGAATTACTGACGAAAAAGGGTGGATACCCTGAAGTTATTAATGCCAAAATGAAGATTGATGATGGGAAACCTTTGGATGATCCTACTCCGTATCGCCAAATGATTGGCACCTTAACCTATTTAACTATTACTAGGTTTGATATTGTGCATGTGGTTCATATTGCTAGCCAACATTCTCTCACCACAGTTCACATGAGTGTTGTGATAAAGATTGTTGGATTTTTACAAACCTCTACCTATAGAGATCTTTTGTTATCATTCTTCTCTTGTCTTGAGCTGATTGCCTATTTTGACTCAGATTGGGGGGATATCTAAATGATCGTTGCTCAACTACTGCTTTTTGTGTATTTTTAAATGATTCTTTGGTGTCAAGAAAATGCAAAAAACATTAGAAAATATTATTATCATCCACTGAAGTTGAGTACCGTGCAATGACTGCTACAACATCAGAGATTGTTTGGTTGCAAAGATTACTTGAAGATATGAGCGTGCATATGCAATCACCCTCAAGGTTATGCTGTGACAATAAAAGCACTATCTACATAGCCGACAATCACACATTTCATGAATGCACAAAACATATTGAAATGGATTGTCACTATGTTCGTGAAGAGTACCTAAAGAAGACCATCACCTTGCTTTATGTAGCATTGAAATTTCAGTTGGCCGACTTCTTTACGAAAGCTCATCCTTCTTCTCGGTTTCATTTTTTGCGTGATTACACCATAAGTTTGTGGGAGAGTGTTAAAGTATATATATACTTATTGTTTTTTTTGTGTGTGTATATATATATATATCTTGATGTAATTAGTAAAACCCATTAGGGGTATTTTAGTCACTTCACCTTAAGTAATAGGCTGTGCTCATTAGGGGCACAACAGTAAATTGTTTTTTTATTCATATAGATTGAGATGATTTTTTGTTGTTGATGTTGCTAATTTCCCCTGTTACATTCTCCAAAATGCAAATGTCTGTATGCCTACTAAACTTGTTCTTGCTAAAGTGATTGGATGTGGAGTCATTTAGATTTCATGGGTTTGGATATGCTTGTCATAGCATTCACATGAGTTTATGTTATGAACCTTGGTTTTTCTTAAATCATGTGTTCATTGCATTGGTGTTTTCTAAAATAAGACTTAACTAAATTTCTGTTCAAAAGATTTCTCTAATGTCTAGTTGGATGGTGGATTCCAGCAATGACATCAATACTCTTGGTTCTTTTTACTTCATAGCATCTCCCTTTTCGTTGCTTTTATTTTATATGGTTTATGGCCATAGAGGGAATCAGCTATGGTTGGAGCTTTTATCGAGTACTCTCTCCCTCTCTCTCTCTACCGGGTTATGAGATGGAATTTGTAAATAGATAAAAACATGGGTATATATACTTACGCTTAGGCCGACTAAGCGGACTAGTCAACACTTTTCACTCCTATATATATATATATCATAGTCACAAATATCGGTATCAGCTATATCTTGACAAGGTATAATATCAAGATATTATAGGTTTTCCAATAATTCTCAGAAAAATCTCAGGATTTAAAAAACAAAACGAAAAATAAGAAAAAATAGGAAAAAATAGATGTAAAGCTCCCTTTCCCTTCCTCTTTCTTTCCTTCTTTTCTTCCTTCCTTTGCCCTTTCTTTCCTTCCTTCCCTTCTTCTCTTCCTTCCTTCTTTCTTCCCCTGTCGCAAGTCCGCCACCCACACCCCCTTTCCTTTTTTTTCTTCCTTCCCTTCTTTCTGTCCCTGTTGACATTGAGGCACCCCCCCCTTACTTTTCTGTTTTAACTTTTAAAAGCTAACCCTAAACAAAAAAGGTTTACATTTTATACCAAAAGCACCCTATTAAAAAAATCTATAAGAACATACATATCCCCTTACTTTTCTGTTTTAACTTTTAAAAGCTAACCCTAAACAAAAAAGGTTTACATTTTATACCAAAAGCACCCTATTAAAAAAATCTATAAGAACATACATATCCCCTTTTTTTCAAAAATCCTCAAATACCCCTCCTTTAACAGTTTTAAAAAACAACTGTTGCTGGGCTGCGATATCTATAATATCACAATATATATAAAATTTCAATATTTTACCTTTAATATCATTTTTCCATTTTACAGCGACAATATTGGGATATTTTCAAAATATCAGTGATATCTGTGACTATGATATATATATATATATTCTGTTGACACTATCCCAAAGATATCAGCAGCAATAGAGCAGAAGATGAGAGAAGACTGCACAGTGGTTGGCCCTTAATCTTTTGATTCTTTGTGAAGGGATCCACCTCAATAATCCATTATATACATGTGTGCCCGCCCTGCCCTAATAGGACAGAATACAAAATAATACAAAGAATAGAAAATTACATGATGAACACATACAAAACTAAAAATTTGCCAGTATACCCTTTATAAAGCACCACTATCTCAAATGACAGTTTTGCCCTTCAACTGTTATAACACTCCCCCTCAAGTTATACATGTCATTTGACATGCATAACTTGCTTTTCAAGTAAAAATGCAAATGAGACACAAATATTGCGGACAATGGAAAAGAGTACCTAAATTTTGGATAACATAAATTTGCAGCTCACTATCAACAAACTAAGACTATGCTTCTGATGCTGTATTTAAAGCATAGTCACATATATTGCCGATATTTTGAAAATGTCATGATATTTTCACTGTAAAATGGGAGAACTATATTAACGGTAAAATATCATGATATTTTCAAAATATCGGAGTTATATATATATATATATATCATGATGTTATTGCGATATTATCACTATTGCAACCCAGCAACAGTTGTTTTTTAAGACTGTTAAAGACAGGGGAAGAAAGAAAGAAGAGAAAGAGGAAGGAAGGAAGGAAAGAAGAAAGAGGAAGAAAGGAAAGAAGGAAGGAAGAAGAAATAGGAAGGGAAGGAAGAAAAGAAGGAAATAAAGAAAGAAAAGGGTGTGTGAGTGGCTGCCTTGCGACAGGGGAAGAAAGATGGAAGGAAGAGAAGAAAAGAAGGAAGGAATGAATAGAAGGAAAGAAAGAGGAAGGGAAAGGGGGCTATTTTTTTCATTTTTCTCAAATTTTTTCATTTTATTTTTTAAATCCCAAGAATTTCTGGAGATTTTTCCGAGATTGATTGGAAAACCTATAATATCTCGATATTATACCCCACTGAGATATAACTGATACCGATACTTGTGATTATGGTTTAAAGATATGTTCTCAAAAGAACGAACCACGTTATTGATGCTACTAACATCTTCATTAGGGACACTCAGTTCCCCTTGAAGTTAGAATTGTAAACCCCCATATTGCCAACATTATTTCTTTCTGCTTTTTCATTACAATATTTAGCCAAATGATTCTGACCACTGTAGATATAACATGGCATTCCACCAAAATTGTTCCTATAACCGATGTTTGACCTGCTGTAACTATTATTGTCTCTGATTAGGCGTAGGAAGTATTCCACGATATGGATTTTGCTGCTGAAACGATATGGATTTTTCTGCTGAAAACCTCCACGTCTATAGTTGTTATTGTAGCCACTATAACCTCCGTTTCTACCTCTACCACATCTTTGGCCATTATAGTTATTATAACTATCATAGCAGCCTTTGCTGCCTCTTCCTCCCTGATTTTCACCATTGTTATTTCTTGTGAACAAGGCATTCTGGTCAGCACTTTGATTGAAATTATTATTGCTACTACACTTGCTTGGATACATAGATTCATGATGCAACAACATGGAACACAAATCAGAGAACTTTGGGAAATGTTTCTGTGGATAGGATGATATAACAAATGATTTTCATCCTTCTCTAATGCCTTGCAGGGCGTACAACACCTTATCTGAGACATTAATGAGCTATTCAATCATGGCCAGCTGATCACATGTTTTTTTATTTTCGTTAAATACTTTGACATTGATTGCTCCCCCTTTTTGAATTTAATCAACTCTTTCTTGAGGTGCAATGCATTGGCTTGAGAATCTTGAGCATAGCAATTCTTTAACTCTTCTCTTCTCAAACTTCTTATGCACTTGAGTCCTTGACAGGTCAACTACTTGAGCACGAATATCCTCAGAAAGGGTTGACTTAACCCAATCCAAGAGACCTTAATCTTTTGATAACCAATCATAGGCTGGATTTGATGAAACAACCTTGTGCTTCTTGTTCTCTCCATCAGATTCCTTTGCAGTAATAAATTCGTGAGGTGCCTTCTTGGTTCCATCAATATGCCCTGCATGTTTCATGTGTCTGATATAGGGGAAAACAAAACTATTCCATTCCAAACAACGTAATTTGACGACGCTACCTTAACATTGACTCTGGGAACAAAATAGGTGTAGCTGAAGAAGACGCCATGACTAAGATTGATACTAGGAACAATAATCTCTCCTTTTTCTTTTGAGATCACACTACAATAAATCTGATCTGTAGGAGAGCTATCAGATCATAAGGGGTGTGCCTATACCATAATAGACTAGTATCCAAAGACTAAAAGGTTGTCACGGTACCCAAGATAGTGACATCAACAAGGGACAGGTACCCAACAAGGATCGGAGGCCACGAAGAACAGATATGAAACAGAAAATATTCAAAGTAACAAAGATCTTGAAAACCAAACAAGAAACACAAATAAAAAGAAAACTTTGGTCACAAATAACAAAGATCTTGATATGGAGAAATCAATCTTCTTAATAGGAATAAAGTAGAAAAGAGATATGGAACTGATTTAAATGATAGAAAGAAATAAGAAGGGATCAGATGTGGGGACTGAGAAAAAAAGAGGGTAGAAGCAAGCAAGAATAAAGAAAAGTAGAAGGAAAAAGTCTTGCCCTTTTATCATGCACTGAAATCAAGAGAGCCATGAAGATTTTTTAGCTCTGATACCATGATTAACAAGATTCCAAAAATATCGGCAGCAATAGAGTATTAGAGAAGAGAAGAAGAAGACACAGTGGTTGGCCCTTACTCTTTTGATTCTTTGTGAAGGGCCGCACCTCAATAATCCATTATTTTATGTATGCCCTAATGGGACAATATACAAAATAGAAGAGAGAATAAAACATTACATCTGTCCCCACATGGGATGCTACATAAAGGGCACATATAGGACTCAAAAATTACAAGTATACCCTCCATTAAATGCCACTATCTCAAATGATAATTTTGCCCTTCAATTGTTCTTAACATATTCTAAGTCACTATGTTTAAAAACATCAAGTGATAAAATTAAGTTGAAATTAAAGCGTAACGTAAATGACAAATTAGAAAAAGGATTAAGTAATTAAGATTTTAAAATGAAATAGATAAAGTGAAATAGAATGTTGACTATGTCCGACAGTGGCATCATAGATTCTGATGGTAATATCAAATTTGAGAATGTTTGCATATGTCACGACTCATGACATAAGAAGCACTTTATTTGTACCATGAGATAGATGATTGACAATTGTGTATTATTACCTGGATTATGGGTCTGGACTGGATACCCTCCTGCTTGACGAGGAAGTTATTTGCTTATTGTGGAGCATATTTTTTGTATTGGTTAGATGCTTTGGTTGTTTTCTTTTATGTTTCACTCAGTGTCACAGGGACTCTCCAACTAGGTGCCGCACCCGCACCCGATGCGGTCAACCTGACCTTAGGTGCAGTCAACGCACCCAGGGTCATTTATGTCCAACTTTTTGTACTATATATATATATATATATATATATATAAAATTTTTATATTTTTGCCGCACCCCCGCACACAAGTTTTTTGAAAGTGCCGCAGCCCTGCACCCGCACCCGCACCCATGTGACATAGGTTTCACTCTATGTCACATGGATACAGATGCGGGAACGGGCTGCTATGCGGGTATGCATGCTGGAACATGGCAATTTTTAAAAATTTAGGAATAGGCCGCTATGCAGATATGCTTGGTGCAACGCAAAAATTCTTAAAAATTAGGACATAGCATATATATCCTAATGTTTTGGAGAGGCTCGAAGTTTAAAGTGGTTGAAGCTTCTCTTCCCAACCTATAAACACTTTACACGTAGTTTGCTCTTCCCCATGCATTACTCTCCTTTTTCTCATTTACTTATCTCACACAAGTAGTGTCCTTTGCCCCTCTCATTCACCTCTCTGTCTCTCTTTCATATTAATGCGATTTCTCTTTCTCTATGCATAGATAGGTAACCTTTTCCTCTTCCCAATGTCTTCTACAATAAAGAATGACAACAACTGTGAACAATAATTGAAAAAGAATAAAGGACGAAAGCGAAGGGGAAGAGTTGAACCTTTCCCCACTATGTGATAGTTTTTAGATGCAGTCTACTTTCCATAACTTGTGTAGTTTTGTGTCCATTTGTTCTACAGTGCATTTCCTTTGCTACCTTGCTTCTCTTTTTTAATTTTCCTTTTCTAGCTTTGGATCACTATATTTACCCATGCCATGGGTCAAGAAGCTGGAGACTGATATTAGTTGGTGTGTAGACTCTTCATAAAAAAAAGTTGGTGTGTAGACTCTTTTCGAAACTCTAAATAAAGTGTAGGTTCTCAATGAGTCTATACCTAACGAGAACAAATTTTGTTATATTTTTTCATTTGCATTTGGTCAGACATTGGCCTAGGCTCATACTTGATAAAAAAAAGGATCTACTTTTTAAAGATGGATCTGTTTTCATATCTAGTTTGAATCATATCTCGCTATGAAGTTTTGGAAACTTTTGTGATGATAAAACAACTATAAATTGGAGGAAAAGGATAAAACAGGTTGGAGTAGACCTGGTTTTTACCTGACCTATATTTATCTATTTTTTTTTGTTCAGATCCATAGAGATCCAACTATGTTGTGGTCAAACCATTATTCAAATGTGTACCATAAATGGTGGTATATTGCTTAGTTTCTTTGCCATAAATAACAATAATATCTTCCAATGCACCATGATGCAATTTTTTTTCATTCTTTTGTGCTCGTTCATTGTACCATGTTGTACTAGTGTGTCTGTGTGTATAGAGTAATGTGTAAGTTCCAGACCATTTATCTCATAGACCATCCTGACCCCTTTAAAAACATATTTACATGTGCTTTTTACATAATCTAAATGTGTAGATGTGATCTCTCTGCTTTATTTATTAGAAACATGTATTGGTTTAAACATTTTTCATGTGTAGATGTATTTTTAGCTAAACAAAAAAATCAACTGTTCATATTACATGAAAAACTTGATTAACTAAAAATCAAGAATTCTTGTTAAATTGATTTGATCCAAAGTATAGTTTTCTTAGTAAATAATCTATGATAGACACATGTACAAGTTTGGATTAAGCATTAAACCAATGTTGTGAAAAGCGTTGAGGCATAGCGAGGCGCTCCACCAAAATATGAAGCGAGGCGTAAATGTATTTTTAGCTAAACAAAAAAAAAATCAACGGTTCACATTACACCAAAAACTTGATTAACTAAAAATCAAGAATTCTTGTTAAATTGATTTGATCCAAAGTATAATTTTCTTAGTGAATAAGCAATGATAAACACATCTACAGGTTTGGATTAAGCATTAAACCAATGTTGTGAAAAGCGTTGAGGCGTAGCGAGGCGCTCCACCAAAATATGAAGTGAGGCGTAAAGCATAAGCCTCATGAGAACAAATAAAAAAACAAAAACTTAAAAAATATTCATAATACACAAATAAATAAATAAATGCTTTATTCATGAATGCACAACCAACAACAGATAGAAAATTAAAAATAAATACCGAAAGGTTTGAGAAAAACATATAACAATATCATTAATGAAACTTGATGTAAGTATATAAGTTATAACATAATCAAAATTTACAAGGTTTCATTTTGTATCATTAGGCCATAATTTTAGCTGATAGATAAAAAATAAAAAACATTTGAGTAATTCATATACATCTTCCATATGTACAAAAAACAGTTAAATAATTCTATATAGAGGACAACATACTATAAAAAAGGAAAAAAATCTGAACTGTCTCTATTGACAAGAAGACAAAACAGAAACAAGCTACCATGAAGCAGTGGAAAAGAAAAGAAAAAGAGGAAGAAGAAAGATGAGAGAAAAGAAGGTGAAGAAGAAGAAAAAGAAGGGGAAAAAGAAGAAGAATAAAATTAAAAAGAAGAGGAAGGGGAAAAAGGAAAATGAAGAAATAAAAAAGATGAAGAACAAACAAAAAGAAGAGAAGAAAAGGACGAAAGAGAAAAAAAATGAGAAGAAATTAGGAAAGGAAAAGAAGGAGAATAACACAGAGAAAAGTTTCTCGTGGAAGTACGCCAAAGCTATCGATGCCGCTGCCATCACAGCGTTGATGAGGATCTTGTCAAAGATCTTGTAGAGGCTTGGAACGTAGCTGATCGATTGATAGACCATCTGGTTGTCTTCGTATACCCAGAGTGATTGGGTGTGCTTCTCGACCGAGCCGATGTAGGTGTCTGGACGGAGGAGGATGTGCTCAAGTTGGGTTTTATTCTAATACTTTTCCTCGATGGTCTTTGCCGGCAGTGTTTAGGCCGGTGGTTTCAGGCTTTCCACTGGAGCGGATGCCGACACGTTTGCGTTGAGGCCGTTGCTGGGCTGCAATGGTTTCTTGGTGATCGCCATGGATGGTGGTCAACACAGAGATTGTGGAGAGAGAGAGAGAGAGAGAGAGAGAGAGAGAGAGAGAGAGAGAGAGAGAGAGAGAGAGAGCTCTAATCGGGGCCTACCCTCAGCCCCCATTTGACCCAATATCAATGAGGCACACACCTCAACTTGAGTAGCGCCTCGCCATTAGGCGTGCGCCTCATGGCATTTACGCTTTTCCTGTGCTTCTTGAGGCACGTCTTTTGCGCCTCGAGGCACACTTTTAACAACACTGCATTAAACACATGCAAGTATGTTTTTCAAAGGGGTTGGGGAGACAAATGGTCTGGAACTGACACATTACTCTCTCTCTCTCTCTCTCTCTCTATATATATATATATATATATATATATATATATATATATATATATATATATATATATAGAGAGAGAGAGAGAGAGAGAGAGAGAGAGAGAGAGAGAGAGAGAGACTACTGTTAAAAACATCAAATAACAAAACTATGTTGAAATTAAAACATAATGTAAGTGATGATATTAAAAAAAAGAATGCAAGTGAATATAAATTAAGTAATTAAGATTTTAAAAGGAAATAGATAAAGTTAAAGATAGAATGTTGACTATGTCCAACTGTGCTTTGACTGTGTCCATGAAGTGCTCTGGATGTCCAAGCATTGTAGCTTATCAGCATGGGATATGCATGCTAAGTGATGCATGCTAGGTTTCACTGGCTTCTCTTTTTGGCAGACACATATCAGTGAGCCATCTGAGCATAGTTAAACACTAGGCTGCTCAGGCTCATTATTGGGCTTGTGCTTGTATTTGAGTTCTTAAACTCATTCAAATCTAAGCTCTGCTTGTGCCTTATTCTTTCATATTTTGTCACTTTGAAGAACTTATGTTCTTTGAGGAACTTTATAATATGTGATGAAGAAGTCGACTAAAATCCCTGAATTCCACAATTCACTTTTTAATAAATGCCTTAACTACCTGGAGAATGTAACTGTTTCAAAAAGGAACTGTGTGTGGGGAAATGGCTGAGCATGACCATCCGACCATTTGATATGTTGAAGTAGGAGCCTTGTGACCATCTCATCTCATCTCCAGTCTTAAATTATGTTCCAGCAAAAGTAGAGTATAATGATTCCATTACTTTCTGGCTCTGCACAGGGCTTTGAAAACCCGGGGAAATACCCCCAAATATGGCCTTATCTTTCACTCATCCTTTATCGGTCGTGCATCTGCTCGAAACAAGGGTCGTTTGGCTCGATACCTTGCAAACAAGTGTTCAATTGCATCCCGTATAGACTGCTTTTCAGGTAAGTTTTTGTTTGTTGTATTTATAGTTATGTTTTTACAATCTCTTCCATGTGTAGATGTGCATATATCTTGTCCCTCTGTTAGCTGGCTAATATTGATACTTCATGTGAATAGAGACAAACACCAACATTTTTGGTGAAAAGCTTCGAGAACAGGTTGAGGAGAGATTAGACTTTTATGACAAGGGAGTTGCTCCTCGAAAGAATGTTGATGTGATGAAAGCAGCTATTGGTAGCGTGATTAACAGAATAGATGATGGTTTAGAAGGTAAATGATCTGTTTTATGTGTTTAAGGTTTCCCATTTAAAGTTGTGTTGATTGTTCCACCCTTTTTTTTGGTAGTTGGTGCCATTATTATTGATTTCTGCTGTCAATCATAGTCATGCATTTGACAGCAACAAAAGCATGCTAAGTTTTCTGAATATTTTAGTGTTTAGTGTGCTGAAAATAACATTGGCACCTGTTAGATTTGCACGTTTGAAAGGGGAGAATTCATATTCTAATTAATTTCACCATTTTGCTTGAACCATTCTTGTGCTTTTTGGTGTTTGCAAATAGTATCCTAAGTTATTATTATAAATTTTTACTTATAACTTTACTTTTGCATGACAGAGAACATTTATTTGGTGTCTCATTTATAAAGTCTTGCCTGTAATTTTTCATCTTCTTGAACTTGGCAAGGAACTGGTGCACAATCCAAGGACAAAACACGCTCATTAGGGGTTAATCAATATATGTTCACATCATATTCACCAATTACTTCCTAGTGAGAGTTTTTCATGGGAGATTTTAAGAAAAGTGGTTTTCTTGGGAAAATTTCGGCATTTAAATGATAAAAATACAAAATAATACAAAAGTAAGAAAATAATATGTTTTAATATTAATTTTCTGAAAATATAAACATAGCTTAGAATAAGCTTCTGGGCTATATGAAACACTAATATTTAGAATTAAATTTTTTAAATAAAATGTAAAGCAAGCATATACTTTGAAAATATCATGACATTATAATATGGTATTGTGATATTTTTTCATTTTTTTTTTCTGGCAGAAAGCCTTTTGAGACGCCGTATAATTAAAATATCATCTGTACTGGTTACCATGATCCACATTTACATTTTTGGGAGTGTGCACTAGTACACATGCACATGCAGCTTGATTATGTCTCTGTGTGTGTGTTCACACTCTCTTTAATGTCTCTTAAAAAACAAGAGAAAGTGGGGGCAGGTTTCATGTTATTTGTGCCATTCTTTTATATGTTGGGTTTAGATGGATCGATGGGCAAGAGCTGATCAGATAGAACCTGTTTTTACACGTTATTATAAAAATGACTACTCAGGACACCCTCTTGCTGCTTTGGACTAAACTGGACAGGTCTCGTGTCCTGAGTAGTGGGTTCACACTTCACAGTACCCCATCAAAACAGGTTCTAACTGATCCGCCCTCACAATAGATCTCTTGCGTCCTGTTTATTGTAAGAATGAAGGTTGATTCTAGTTGAAATTGCCAACATGGCGATTTCTCTAAACTAATCTGAAGTTTAAAGGAATTTTTGTTTTATGCAATGCTGAGGACATCCTTGTAAAATAAAAATTTGAATTCAAGAACTTTAAGGGTCCCAAACAATAACAAATTTTGGTGAATTAACCAAGATAAACTTAATTTCTTCTTGTAATTATCACATTTATCTTGTATTTGTTGGTTAGGGTAAAGTTGCGGTTGAAAAGGTGATCTTTATGAAAGAAGAGCTGAAAAAGATGTATGCGAGAATAATTCAACAAGACAACCTTGATGGGATTTTATATTCACATGGTTTCTCAATGTCAATAGTTTATGTCAGATGCCCACAAGGGCTCCACTCATCTGGTAGGGTGACTTGTGAATGTTAGAAAGTTGACGAGACATCATGGATTTTGAAACCCACGGGGGGGGGGGGGCATCCCTTGCCGGAAGGTCAAAGCCAGGTGTATTCCCAAGTGGGCAGTGGTGACCTCAATGGTTTACCAACTGGAGTTCTGCCAATGTGCAGTCAGTGATTTTTTTTGGGGTGGGGGGGGAGGGGGTTTCCCTTGGATCTTTCTCTGTGTATTATGTAGTTAGTTTGTCATTTGCACATGTAGAATTTTCAATGTGCCCACATGGTTGTAGACACCAATCATGTCTGTGTCCTGCCCCTTGGCCACTTCATGTCTGTGACAGATAATTGTCAAGTTTTATTCTAGATGGATCAGGTTGATCTTTGTTTAGGTCTCAGACGGATTTGGGCTCTGTTTGGGAACTGGCAGTCTGAAGGGAGTTTATGCATTTGGAAAAGTGGCAGCTGCTAATTCTTGGATTTGGCAGCTACGGTGTCTAGAAGAAGATAGTTGCTAAATCCAGTGTCTCACCTCCTTTCCCAAATGCATAAACTACCTCCTCGCCATCATTCTCCCAAACAGCCACCACCAAAGTATTTTACCAAGTTTTTTTAAATGTATGAACTATCCCACTTCTCAGTTCTCAAACAGAACCTCAAGTTCTTTCTCTTAGGGGGTGTTTGTTTCACCCTAAATCAGGGAAAGGAGGCCCCTGCTTCAGGTGAAAGTGTTCCTCTTTCCCATTTGGGGTGAATGAACACCCAGGTGGAGAAGGGGGTGTGGGGCCTCTTTCTCTCTGGGGCGTCCCTTCAATGGAAGGAGGGAGATCACTGGAGGTGGCATGTAACAGTTACCCCTCTTACAAGTAAAAAACATGCAGCTTCTATGGTGAGATGTAAGATGAGAAAGGTGACAAGGTGTGATACATTAACAATGAACTGTATGATTATGCAACGGAGATTATTAGAAATGAATGAAGCCAGTCTCTCATTGAAAAGAACCAATCCAAAAATGATCCATCTCAATGGGATTGCCTTTTAATGGGCATGTACTATTGACTTGTTCTGAAAACATGAGAAGCATGCCATTGGCCATATTGGGGTGTTCAAGAGGGTGCTTCCACCTCCGGCTATGCCATGGCAAAGAGACCACAGACACAAGCAATGCATAACTACATCAATCATTCTCCTCCTGCCATATCATGGTGGATTCTACAGAAATGAAGACATTATTTGTGTATACATCAATCATTATTTCCTTGTCCTGTAACAACATATGATTTTGCTCTATTATCTTTAGTGTGCATGATAGTTACAATTTATTGGTTGATGCACCTCTAGATGGAGAAAAGAAGAATGACCTAGCACAAAAATCTGCTGATGTTGCTGAAAAGAAAAGTAAGAAAAAAAAGAGAGAGACCACAGGTCAGGAGGTTGTTCCAGCGCAGGAGCCAATGGATTTAGCGGACGGAGTGGCTTCTGCTAAGCCAGAAAGAGAAAGGAAGAAAAAGGACGTGAAGCGCCTGAGAGAGGTAGATGAAGCGGTAACACCAAATGGAGTTGGTGAGAATCAGGGTGAGGTGGAGCAGAATGGAACTGCCAAGAAGAAAAAGAAGGGAGGCAAAAAAGATGAAGCTGATGAGAACAACTTTGAAACACCGAATGAGAAGAAAAAGAAGAAGAAGAAGGCAGTTGATTAAGATCGACCCACATAAATGAAATTTGAAATCTTGTCAAGTTACATAGGCAGGCCTTGGTTCCCATGTACCGATTGGCACTTTAAACGAATGCATTTCAGCTGGGTCTTGATATTGTCTTGCAGTTCTTTCCCTTTAATTGTAATTGCTAGGATGCGTTTTGATGTATTCGTTGACTTCTGCTTTTTGAAATGGTGAGGAGAAACGAGGATTCAGCCATAGTTGGCGCCACCCTATAGTGGTAAACCTCTGAGTGGACCGGTCGCAGGGCGGTCCTGCATGGGCTTAATGTATTAATTTTTTTTGATGAGAAATTCGCCAGGAAAACCCTGGGTGGGTCCCCACGACCACCCTAAGTTATATGGCCCTACTTCTGAAAGCTACTGACACACCCGTACACTAGTGTGGTTTGATCGTGTGCCATAATCTCAACACCCTCGCAGCCAGGTATTCATTTAATGAATAGTCAAGAGATACACTCGTCTATACATGGTACAGGTAACAACAGCAAACCACCCTTTGTGACGCGAGTTGGTTCTCATGAATTCAGGTTGGTTGCACTTTTCTTTTTATTTTGAGATTTGTCGTGATCACTCTAAAGAACTATCATCTCTGAAAACAGTGTATTTTAGTAAGTTATCACTTAATATTTTATCAGTTTTTTGGTTAACATTTAGACATGTTGCTGTCATTTTCTTTAAATGCTGGTGCACTTTTAGGGCACATTCACAAATGCCTTCTGATTCTCTAGGAATTTCTCTTGTGATTGTATATCACGATCACAACACTTTCTCAAGTTTAATGGAGCGTGAGAAAGGGCAAGCTGTGATTGTGATTCTCACTTCAGAATTTCTCTTAAATCCTGCAAAGGTCATAATACCTTTCCCTATGGCCAACAATCACAGTTTTTTTCTTCTCTTCTGTGAGTGATCATCCCACCCATGACCAAAGTAATAGCTTCTGCTTAGTAAACATAAAGGCCTATGAGAAAAGAGCTGGCTGTGTCTTAGACTTCCTTCTTTATCGATGTTTATTTATAATTTTATAAATTTTAATAATATATTTTATATTGAAATATTAATATTAATTCATGTCAATCTCTTTTAAGAAATTGCACATTCATGTTTTGTGTCCATATCAAATCCACGTTTTGTGTCGAATTCAGTTTGGGTATCAGATAACATCCGACCATTGACATCTCTAACCATAATTGTCCCGCCACAGAGCGAGGTATAACATTTCAAGGAAAACAATTTCACATAGGGGTTGCGAAACGAAAAAATTTCATGTGTGATGTGCAAATTTACTTTGTTGGGATGAAAACTACTTTGCATATTAATTCAATTCGTATATGTACATGTTCTTGATTTAGTATATGATTGCTACAAGTTTATTGTAGTATATTTGTTCTTCTGTACATGCAATACTTAGGTAGAGACAAAATTTAGTTTCACATAGGTACGTATTTATATGTCATTTTTGTTGTGTTTTTAAGATAAATATCACATATTTAAGAGAAAATTCACATATTTAGAGGAAAATCAATATTTTAAAAAAAATTCTCATATTTGAAAGGAAAGTTGCATATTTAAGAGGAAGTTCGCATATTTGAAAGTAAGTTTGCATATTTGGAAGGAAATTCACATATTTGAAAGGAAGTTTGCATAATTGAAAGAAAATTCGCATATTTGAAAATAAATTCTCATATTTAGAAGAAAGTCAACATATTTGAGAGGAAATTCGCATGTCTAAAGGAAATTCACTTGTGCAAAGGGTAAAAATGTTTATTTAAAGTTAAAAATTTATGAATTTGGATAAGAGGATTTCAAAAATTATGGAATATTTCAGAAAATACATCATTTTTGTTGTACAATACGATCATTTTCTGTTAGGATTTCTCTACCAAATTCTCACTGGCATCTGAATCACATTACATGTAATTTAATTGGATTCAGTTTTACATTCTATCTATTTAAATCCTAATCTGACTCCAACTTCGATCAGCCAATATAAATTGGATTTGGTATTGGCCACAGCCGACCCGAATCTGAACCATTTACATTCTTAATCATGGTCAAACCCACTGAACAAGCTTGAAATAATGCATCATCGAATTTGGCTGGTTTGGTAACCCTGGTTTAGATGTAGATACGATTAGGGTACACAATCAGTTAAGATTCGGTAGAGGCTCTATTCACCTGAGTTTGAACTCGGTTCGGTGCATACAATTATATCTGGTCAGAGTTAGACCCATTTAATTCACAGCAAGAATGATACCAGCTAGCCCTATTCGGTTGGTTGGGAAATGGTCAGCTATCGATTTTTCTTTTGTTTAAAAAAAAACTCTTTTGAGTTTTGGAAATTAAAAACCTAGTTTTCAGGTTTTGAATCATCCAAACACCAACAAAACTTGGTTTGCAAAAACTAGGTTTTATAGCAAAACCATTTAAAAAACTTGGTTTTTCCTTTGTGACCCAAACGGGGGTCTGAGCTTTGTTGATATTCTCATTCCAGTCTAGATGACCAGCCAAATTTTTATCATTATCAATACAAGTAGACCAAATCTCCCTCTTGGCTTCGCTTCTTAGAGATACTAGCACCATTGTTACAAATTTGGTTCAGGAATTGCCAGTCACCAAATGACTAAGTGAAAAGATTGCTGACAACAAGATTGAAGGCCATGAATCCTTGAAGGATCTTTAAACCACCATTGAACCTCCCTTATCGTAGTCATACATGGACTCTCACGTTCTTTGTAATCGCTGGGCTATGAACCCCCACAGATGCTGTAAATGGCAGGTGAGGAACAAGTTATCATCTATATGCTCTCTGCTTTTTGGCACAGGAAACATCTACTAGCAATAGGCGCTGCTTCGTTGCCCCCAAAGGGGTGGGGCCTAGGCCGCAAGGCAGGCGGTCTAGGTTCAAATCCCGTGGGCACCATTCCTTGCGGTAGCCGAAGCCTGACAACTCCTTGGAGGCAAGGGGTAAGCCCACAGAGTTTTACGCCGTCAGGATAGTGATTGTAAGTACGACAGGCAGAACCAGCATGACTAGGTCTTTGATCCTGAGGGCGGTTTCTCCGTGTAAATATAAAAAAAAATAGGCACTGCTTCATTGGAATTGGCCATCAAGTTTTCTATGGAGGGGTACCCAGATCCTGAAGGACCAGAAGGCATGTCATTTTTAGATATAGTTTTCTATATTTTATTTACTTATTGAAAGTTGAATTGTAATAATCTGTTATCGTGGGACAGTGTTTGGACAAAATTTTGCATTTCCCTTTGTCCATGGCATTTAAAAAAAATATAGTTTATTTTTTGTGCATTTGCTTTTGAAAGTTTGATACTTTTGTAACTTATTCTCCTTGAACATTGTTTAACAACATGGTATTCAGACAATTTTGCTTCTCTCTCTCTCTCTTCAGGCAAAACTCCTTTTAATGTATCGCTTTTTCAATACAACTTTGAAAACCAAAATAACAAATGATATTTTGCTTCTTTTAAATTGCTTGCAATTAGAATAAGAAGAGTTGTGTTTAGGAAAAAAGTTTTTCAAGAAAACATTTATATGAAAAGGCTTATGGGATCTTAGACTCAAAATCATATTGGGTCTTAGATTCAAATGGTGTAGTTTCTCTACCTGAGTTTCAAGGAAAAACACTGTATGTGAGTCGTTTTTTCACATTTTACAAAATTAGAATTGAATTAAACTTGTATAAGTTATTTGCCATTATTTAATGCTGTTTTTTAATCTATTGTTTTTGGATGATAGTCATTTTTAATGGGTTGAAGGGAAAGTTTTATAGGACGACTATTAGGCCCGCTTTACTATATGGTACGAAATGTTGGGCTGCCAAGAGACATCATATTAAAAAACTGAGTGTAGCTGAGATGCGTATGCTTAGATGGATGTGTGAAAATACAATAAAAGATAAGATTCGGAACGAGGAGATATGTAAGAAGGTAGGCGTTGTACTCATTGAAAATAAGATGAGAGAGAAGCGTTTACGGTGGTTTGGACATATTCGGCGAATGCCTAATGATGCTCCAGTTAGAAGGATAGAGAAATGGAAAAGTATATTAGTTAAAAGAGGTCAGGGTAGGCCTAGAAAGACTTGGATGGAGATGATAAAAAAGGATATGAATGCTTTGAACCTCATCGAGGACATGGCATTGGATAGAAATGATTGGAGGAGAAGGATTCATGTGGAAGACCCAGAATGGTTTTCTTTGTTGGTTCATATCGCCGACCCCAATTGTTTTGGGATGAAGGCGTAGTTGTTGTTGTAGTAATTTTTTATCACACATTCATTCTTTTAATAAAATTTAAAGGAATACATATTTGTTATAATCGATTGCACTTACAATCGACTTAAGAAAACTCATTTTTTTAATTCATTTTGTTTTCTTTAGTAAATCTAACCTTGTAGATATGATCTACATGTTCTGTTTAGTAGGAATCAGCCAGGAATTTGAAGGGCATGAAATTTTCTTTGATATTGTAAAAATCAATGACCATAAATAGACCAAAATTTTGACTAAAAATAGGGTTTAGTAAAAAAGCAATTTTAGGGTTGAATCCTATTAAATCAACCATGCTGAGCATGTATACCAGGTTAGATTGGATCAAAGCAACTTGCATAATGGAATCAATTGTAGCAAATATATATCCTTCTCTATCATTTCACAAATCTCTCTTTCTCTCTCTCATACCCACTTTTTACATGATATTCCATGTCAAGTACTATTTTTCAGTAAATTCTAAATAAAAGCACTGCTTAACAAAAATTGTCAAATAAGGACTTTGGGTCAACTTCCCTCAATAAAAATGAACTGATAGATTCATGTACTTACCAGAAAGGCAGAAGCTAAATGTACTCTCTGTTCGTATAGAGGGAACTAGGGTTTTACACCAATGAACTCGGCCAGGGAGGCAGTTTTTTCCTAGTTATCTAGAAAGAAAAAGATTGATAAGGTCAGTTACTTGTTTGTTAAAAGTCCTTGGTTTATCCTTATTCTTTAAAAATACATGATTGTCCTTTTAGACATAAGAATAGGTTAACTACACTTCCATGTTAAAGTTTCTAGGAGAAGCATATTTTTACCATTTTAGAGATTTAATAAGGTTAGCTATGAGTTTTGTAAAGTTCTTTAAGTGAAAACAGATTTTTGTAAAGTTTCAGTTTTATCCTTTTTAATAAAAATGGATGAATGTCCTTTTAAGCACATAAATAACCTATCTATCCTTTACATGTTAAAGTTTTTAGGTGAAAGGTATTTTCACCATTTTTAGAAATTTGATAACTACCTATTTTCTGAAGGGTTTTTATTTGGTACTAATGAAGGTAAGGAACTATTGAGCTAGAAATCATAGATGCATGGTGTATGGATCAATCTGATAACATAGATGCATTCAACATGGTTTATTTACTAAGAATTGGACCTTCAATTGTGTTTTTTCAATATAAAATTATGCTTTTTTGATTGTGAATTTTTGGTACATTATGGGCCGTAGATTTTGAAGCCCTTGAAAAGCTTTCTTGCATGTCACAATCACATGATTCCAAACTCATTTCCTACTAAACAAATATGGTAGATCACATCCATAAGGTTTGATCTAAAAAAAAAAATTAAAAAATAAAATAAAGGTGATTCTACTCAATAGTTCCATACTTTATTAGTACCAAATATTTACTCCTTTGTAAACTTTACAATAATCTTTATTCACCAAAAAAATAGGATACCCTTTTAATCACTTGCTCATGGCTCAACTCATCTGGCTTGAGCTCGGTTCTGCATGCATGAGCCAGACGAGGTTGATCCAAATAATGGCTTGTTGTAAATGGGCTGAGACTTTGTTCGGTTTGTCAGGCTTGATATGAAGTGACACTGTGGTCTTCCTGTAACGACCCCATCTTATCCCTGTGAAAAGTAGACTTTATTTTTAAAACAATTGCGAAAACTAAAACCCAAATATTCGGGGTTTCACAAACTTAACAACTTCCAAACCACAAGTGATCTTTACACTGAACCAACCAACGAATAGCCAACTTTATTAAGCAATAAATAAATGTCATGGAATATAATTAAAATAAAGAATATAATCCAAAGCCACACTATCAAGAAATAACAAAACTTGTCACGTGATCTCGCAGGCTCTCTGTGACAATCATCTCTATCACTAAGCTCTAGGTCCTGAGAAAAATATTTGATACACTAGGTAAGAACAAAAGATTCTTTGTACGAATTGCTCTAAAAATGCAAACAGATAAGAAAAATGCATAAATCAAATTCATGCAAAATATTCAAAGGAATATAAGAATGACAATTTCATAATTCATTTACTATTCAAGCATCTAAAAACAAATATCATGTAATAACAATTTTTCAAATGAAATAGAATAAGTAAAAATGCATAAACTAATGCAGAACAATAAATATGCATGAACACATTATTAAGTTATTATCAGAGTTATCTTTTGCATGCATGTCTCTATTAAATGCACATAATTTTAGTTTCACTTTTTATTAAACCTACAAATACTCAAAATGGGCACAATAATTCTCAAAGTCTAAGTTAGGTTTCTCGTGGTAATTTAACACAATTTATATTTTATTATTCGGTTCTACACTTGTTCCTCGACCGGTATCAGGAATCAACACCATCTATCAAAATATTAAAAATCAACATCTAATGATGAGATACCAGGGAAATCAATATTCATTGATGGCACATTCTTGGTATACCAATAACAACAACTCTGTCTATAACACCACCCTCAGGCAAAATGGCTGAAAACTCTCTAAATCTGTGGTCGAGAGGTGAACCACCATATCGAGTTTAGAAGCATAAACATACACGAAGTCTTAGTATCTTCACGATTTTCCCAAAACCGCAATCTAGGATTCCCACATTATGCAAGGGACATCTAGGAAGAAAATTAATTATACTATTTATCTCTTTTATTATTTTAACAAAAGTCAAGTTCTTTACACAAGAACTGTTTTGCAAATCAACATGCAAAACCCAACATGGGACCTGACCTGCTACAATTTAACAGTGCAATTAAATAAAAAAGCCAATAATTTCAAAAATGAATTTTGCAATGCATAAAACAAGTCTTCGAGCAAAACATGCTCCTGACCCACACGACCTACAATAGTTCACATCTGACCACCAATGCATCTCATGCAAAATCTTTAGTGAACATACATATACTTAATTATTCAAACATGTCCACAATGCACATTCAATTACACACAACAAGAATATACATATAAAACAAATTGTATATTCACATGAACAAATGCTTGCAATATGCATTTTTCATGATCCATCATATGTATAAACTCTCAAGTAAGCACATGATCATATTCATGCAGGTAATAAATTTTATGAATTTCTATGCGCAAGAAATAAGCATGATAATCAATGCATATCATAACCAATAAATATTTTTGCCATTTATACGCAATAAATCTAGACATACTACATTGCTCAGGATACATAAGATAATCATCGAGTCATAACTATGCTGCCACAATACACATGGCAGCATTAATATGTTGTTGGCATCATGTTTCTCATGCAGAAATATGTAGTCAAAAGCAATGGACAATAGACAATGTTGCAGATAAATATGCAACATTGTTCTACCCTATAACAACTCACCAAAAAAATCAATAGATCACATGAATAATAATACTGGATAGACCTTACACGAGTCAACTTAATGGCCAAGAATAAAAAAGAACGTTGATTCACATAGTCGATCTTAGAGAACCGACCCCCAAGCAGTCAGCTAGCACATTCAAAGTGGCCTGCCAGATCTGTCCACAATATGTGCATCGTCAGATCAGTTTAGATATGCAAGTGAACATAACTGACACTGCCCATATATATACCATCAACTGTCGATCTGTTCATGACGGCAAAAAGGGCAGGACTGACCTGATTTTCTATATGAAGTTTGGAAACACAAAACAAGATGTGCGACAGTTCAAGAGTCACTGTTAAAGACCAGTTTGATCACTTAACTGCATCCAATACATGATTGATAAAAGGAAATAATTTACAACAGCCAACAAAATTTCAGCATAACAAGTATGAATGACAGCTGATCAAATATAGCCTTGATAATAGTTGATTGAAGAAAACAACATGCTAGAAATACATGATTGATGCACAACCATACTAGCAATCAATTTGAAAATAATATTGTTGGTAAAAACAAATATTCTACACAGTTATAACAACAACTATGAACTTAAAAACAACATTGCGAGTAAAAACAAATCTGCTGCATAGTTATAACAACAACTATGAATAGAAAACAACATTGTTGGGAAAAAAATTTGTGACAAGTCGATGAAACAAATTTTATATCATGGATCTGATGACTGTTGGCTAGGAATCGAATTTGATATAATCTAATCAGATCTGATTCCAATCGATAATCTGAACAAAAATACATCTGTTCAACATCAGTTCACGGTAAGCATATCAGCTCAAACTTTCAGTAAAAAAATGAATTTATTGAGAAGTCACAATATAGTTTCTTAAGTCTTTTGGACATAGTCCATAAATTCAGCCTATAAAGAACCTATATAATCAACATAAGCAAGACACAAATTCATTGGCAATCGTGAGGAAAACTTTATAAATGATAGTCATCAAGGCATAATTGTATATATATATACACACACACACACACACACACACACACACACACACACACACACACACACACATATATATATATATATATATATTTGAAAAAACAACAATCGTGTATATGTTAAAACAAAAATCATAGAGTTTGTTTTAGATGCACAAACACTAACTCAGTCACTACATGATTTAAATGCATAATATCATGAGCATGAATAAAAGTATTAAAATCTATCTACATGCTTCTCTTTTCTTTTTCTCATGTGAACATAGAATCATGGGTACCGACAAATCTGAGAATATGTCTACATGTATTTTCAAATTTGTATGTATCAAAAAATCGATAACCACCAAGAAATCCACCCATATATATATGTATATATATATTATATTCAACTTTTAGATTTTTCCTCTTCCAGCTAAAGATCTCACATAAACTTGATTTAGCTTATTTTTTTTCTGTTCAGATCAAGAGAGGAACCGTACCTTCGATCGAAGATGAAAAAAGATAAAAAAATTCTCGTCAGATGCCTGGAATGGAAGGTGATCCTATTCCTTCCTCTGTTTTTTTCTTCTTCTTCTTTCCTTTCTCTCTCCTCTCCCACGAGTTTCCCTTTCTCTCTCTCTCTCTTTTTTTTTTTGTGTTATATAGGTAATGGGATCTTCTAGAGGGTGACACCCCTCTAGAGTCCCTCTTTGGTTAGGGGATAGAAATCTAATAGTGTAGAACTCTATCTCTAACCTCTTCTGCTTTTTAACCATTTATTTATTTATTATTTATTTTATTATCTCTTAGCCGCATTTGGGCTTTTATAGAGGGTGATGTCCCTTCTAAAATCCTTACATAATAGGTAGAGTTTTACAAATGTAGAACTCTACCATATCCAAATATAGAATTTTAAAATTTATTAATTATTAATATTTAATTAATTAATTATTATTTAATTATTAAATTATAATAATTTTCAAGAATGTTTTAGAGAGTATCTCCCCCCTCTAGGAGTCTTCTTAACATGGTTTACTCAATTTAAAAATTTAAATTGATTGGACTTGGATTTTAGATATGGATCCAGATCCAAGATCCAAATCTATATCCAAAATTTATATGGATCTCAACCAGAATCATATCCTAAATAATATGGGTCTTGAACTGAGTCCTGATCTATATCAATTTAGATCAAACAGATCAGATCAGATCAGATTCGATCCAATCCAAAATTGATCACATTGAGTAGGGTTATTTTTGAAAAAATGCAATTTTCGAACCAACTGTAGCCCAAATTCAGAAAAATAAAATATAAATGTTTTCAGAATTATGAGATGCACTATAAGAATTTTGTAGATTAGCGATAGACGCTATCTGACGCTAATCCATCATAAATCCATTGTTGAACTGTTTAGCAATGGATCAATGACGCCTTAGCGATGGATAACGCCTATCGTAATTTCTTGGTCGCTAATTAGCGACAGAACTAATCTGTCGCTATTTTCATTGCTAATTCGTGATGAATTAGAAAATGTCATGATCCGTAGCTAAATAAGCACATATTTGATTTTGTGACAGATACATATCTATCGACAATCCATCGCTAAAATTTAACGATGGATATGTATCTGTCTCTAATATCCATCGCTAATTTAGCGACGGATTAGCGATAGATTATATTCCATCGCAAAACATCAGTTGATTCAATTTTTGAGACAGATAAATATTTGTCTCTAATCCGTGGCTAAATTGGCAACGGATATTAGCGACAGATAATATCCATCGCTAATCTATCATAAAATAAAAAAAAAGATAAAATAATTTTATTTGAAATATAAATATTGAGAAAAAATTTCTTGTTATACAATTTATATAACCTGTGTATAAAAAACAAAGTATATTAAAAATACATACACAAAGCAGGTGAAACAAATTTAACACAATTTATAAGTGAAACAAATTTAATAACCCAGTATAATTCTCCCCAAGTTCTAATTAGTTACAAGTGAACATATACAAAGATTTTCGTTTGAAACAACAAGTACGTGAAACAAATTCAACACATGAAGCTAATCCTTGCCAAGATTTGGAGCATCATCCTCTTCATTGTCTCGATCTGCCCCTCCACCCATGCCTCCATAAGCTTCTCTACGCTGATCATCTCCAGCATCCTACTAGAGAACCAAAATGTTAGTATTGATAAACAAAATATAATAAAATAAATTATATGCAATGCACCTAATCTAAGACAATCAAAGTAACATGGCTGAATGACACATAGACTAGCAATAAAGTGAAGGACATTAACAAAATTCAAAGGTTGTCAAATTTTTTTTATAGTGATGAAATCATACTTATATGTGTTCTAAGGTTGTCAAAAAAATTACATAGTAATTCAATCATGCATATATGTGTTCTAAGGTTGTAAAAAAAAATAATAGTGATTCAATCATGCATATATGTGTTCTAAGAGTGTCATAAAAATTTTATAGTGATTCAATCATGCATATATGTGTTCAAAAGTTGTCAAAAAAATTCATAGTGATTCAATCATGCAGATATGTGTTCTAAGGTTGTCAAACAAATGTCATAGTGATTCATGCATATATGTTTTTTAAGGTTGTCAAATAAATTTCGTAGTGATTCAGTCATGCATATATGTGTTCTAAGACTGTAAATAAAAGTTTATAATGATTCGATCATGCATATATGAGTTGTAAGGTTGTCAAAAAAACTACATAGTGATTCAATCATGCATATATGTGTTCCAAGGTTGTAAAAAAAAATTAGTGATTCAATCATGCATATATGTGATCTAAGGGTGTCATAAAAATTTTATAGTGATTCAATCATGCATATATGTGTTCAAAAGGTGTCAAAAAAATTTATAGTGATTCAATCATGCATATATGTGTTCTAAGGTTGTCAAATAAAATCCATAGTGATTCAATCATGCATATATGTGTTCTAAGGCTGTCATAAAAATTGTATAGTGATTCAATCATGCATATATGTGTTCTAAAGGTGTAAAAAAAATTTATAGTGATTCAATCATGCATATATGTGTTCTAACGTTGTCAAATAAAATTTTATAGTGATTCAATCATACATATACATGGTCTAAGGTTGTCAAAAAAATGTCATAGTGATTCAATCATGCATATATGTGTTCTAAGGTTGTCAAAAAAAATTTATAGTGATTCAATCATGCATATATGTATTCTAAGGCTATCATAAAAATTGTATAGTGATTCAATCATGCATATATGTGTTCTAAAGGTGTGAAATAAATTTATAGTGATTCAATCATGCATATGTGCATTCTAAGGTTGTCAAATAAGATTTATAGTGATTCAATCATACATATATGTGGTCTAAGGTTGTCAAAATTTTTTTATGGTGATTCAATCATGCATATATATGTTCTAAGGTTATCGATTTTTTTTTATAGTAATTCAATCATGCATATATATGTTCTAATTTTGTAAAATTTTTTTATAGTGATTGAATCATGCATATATGTGTTCTAAGGTTGTCAAAATTTTTTTATATTGATGAAATCATGCTTATATGTGTTCTAAGGTTGTCAAAAAACTTTATAGTGATTCAATCATGCATATATGTGTTATAAGGCAGTCAAAAAATTAATAGTGATTCAATCATGCATATATGTATTGTAATTTTGTCAAAAAAAATTTGTAGTGATTTAATCATGCATATATGTGTTCTAAGATTGTAAAAAAACTTTCATAGTGATGAAATCATGGTTATATGTGTTCTAAGGTTGTCAAAAAACTTTCATAGTGATGAAATCATGTTTATATGTGTTCTAAGGTTGTCAAAAAACTTTCATAGTGATTCAATCATGCATATATGTGTTATAAGGCAGTCAAAAAATTTATAGTGATTCAATCATGCATATATGTGCTCTAAGGCTGTAAAAAAAAATTTGTAGTGATTCAATCATGCGTATATGTGTTCTAATTTTGTTAAAAAATTTTTGTAGTGATTCAATCATGCATATATGTGTTCTAAGATTGTCAAAAAAATTTCATAGTGATGAAATCATGCTTATATGTGTTCTAAGGTTGTCCAAAAATTCCATAGTGATGAAATCATGCTTATATGTGTTCTAAGGTTGTCAAAAAACTTTCATAGTGATTCAATAATGCATATATGTGTTATAAGGCAGTAAAAAAATTTATAGTGATTCAATCATGCATATATGTGTTCGAATTTTGTAAAAAAAAAATTGTAGTGATTCAATCATGCATATATGTGTTCTAAGGTTGTCAAATTTTTTTTATAGTGATGAAATCATGCTTATATGTGTTCTAAGGTTGTCAAAAAACTTTCATAGTGATGAAATCATGCTTATATGTGTTCTAAGGTTGTCAAAAAACTTTCATAGTGATTCAATCATGCATATATGTGTTATAAGGCAGTCAAAAAATTTATAATGATTTAATCATCCATATATGTGTTCTAAGGTTGTCAAATAAAATTTATAGTGATTCAATCATACATATATGTGTTCTAAAATTGTCAAAAAAATTTCATAGTGATGAAATCATGCTTATATGTGTTCTAAGGTTGTCAAAAAACTTTCATAGTGATTCAATCATGCATATATGTGTTATAAGGCAATAAAAAAATTTAATAGTGATTCAATCATGCATATATGCGTTCTAAGGTTGTCAATTTTTTTTTTATACTGATTCAATCATTTATATACGTGTTCTAAGGCTGTCAAAAAAATTCATAGTGATTTAATCATGCATATATGTGTTCTAAGGCTGTCAATTTTTTTTATAGTGATTCAATCATGCATACATGTGTTCTAATGCTATCAATAAAATTCATAGTGTTTCAATCATGCGTATATGCATTCAATCATGCATATACTAGCTTGAAATCTAACGACATGAAACAAATGACATGAAACTTTATACCTGATGGGCACCGGAGCTCATGTTGAATGCATGCGACATTTTCTTTTCTCGAAAAAAGTTGCATAACTCATTATGGACAAGGTTGGGAATGACTTCATGTAAAAAGTCATGCATTGTTTCCTGAAAAAGCTGGCAGACACCATCCCAAGAAATAACATGGTCAATCGGACGGTGGGAGTTGATGTTGGCGGGAGAACTCTGAGAGCCCTGACTGTAAAAGGGAACGACTAGTGTTGTGTTCATATTACTCCCAAACCCAAAAACATGACCTTTTTTGGGTTCACCGGTTGCAGTCACCCATGCTGTAGGATCAAAAGGCGGATGCTGAGTAAAGTCATCGCCATATCGCTCTACCATTTGCTGCTCGTATGACTCTTACAAAGTGATGATTATAGTATGAATTAATAATTAAGAACTATAATGTTTATGATAATGTAATTCATGGTAACTTGTATATTATAATGTTTATTAATATAATAAATACATACCGTTGTCGTTCTCGCCTTCTTTGATACGAACTCTCTCATGCTCTTATGTTTATGTGTTTCAACAAACACATCCTTGTAAGACATAATGCCTCTTTTTGTGTCTTTCTGCAAGGTTAAATGATAAAAAAAATTAATTAGAAAGTATGCAGAAATACTTATAAATTTGACAATATATATATATATATATATATATATATATATATATATATATTGATGAGTTACCATTTTCTTCTAGTGGTGCCCAAAAGTCTTAGAACCACCACTGTGTAGATGGACATCAGGCATCTTTGCTCGGTTTTGTGCAGCCTTTGCTGAGCGGTTTTGAAATTCATGGCTCGCCCATTTGTCGCACATTATATCTCAATAATCTGACCTAATAGTAGAAGGGCCATGACCCTTCCACTGCAGTGAATCATCTATCCCACCAACTGCTTTTATTGCTGTAGTCTTTATATTATGAAGCATGTCGGCAAAGCGACTAACAATCAACTTCTGCCACACTAGTCTCGCGTCCTGCTCCTCCTTCGCAGTCGCGAAGCAATTCGAAGTGTACAAATAATTTTAGAAAGTTAGTACACATGACTATGACAAAAAATTAAATATGAAATACATTAACTATGATAAACAATTATATACCATGAATGAGGACCATAACCTGTCCAACACCTCATTTGAATACTCTTTTCATTGAGCGAGTGGTCTTGGAAGATGCTGAACTAGTGACTTCCTAATTTCTTGAATTACTTGTGGCTTGAACCTCGCGGTGCATATGAATTGTTACACATTAACAATCGACTATCGATATACACTATTTATATGATAGGTATTAGACAAGTGACAATAAAATACTTACGGTCGACTATCGATATATACTATTTCAATGAGTCATCATGTATCAGACTGAGAAGACCCAACACCCAGCGTTGTCTCGTGATGTGTATGAGTAGCTGGTGTAGGTGGGTCATGTGCAGACGAAACATCATCTACAAAATAATGAGTTATAAATTCACACAATGCACATTTAAACTAATCAAATATACAATTATTTAAATGATATACCTATCAAAGCATTACGTGAAGACGAAGGCTAAGACTAACTATCACTGAGCGGGGATCCTATAAAGATGATTAACAAATAACAATTTTTATATCAATATATAAGCAAAAACATAATGAATGCCTATATTTAAATATAACACAAAGACATCTACCTAATGCTGTCCCACGGCCTCCACTTGGTCCTCGACCATTGGGTGCTCGACCACTATGACCTCTATGTACCATATTCTAACAAATAAAAATGTTATTAGTATGAACATGACATATGCATGAAATGTAAATATTTAAAGGTCCTACATGAATCCGTTTTATAACTATGCAACTATTTTATCCTATGATGTTAAAGATATTATCTTAACCAGTTAAAAGAAAATCATAATAATGCTATGATGAAGAAAATATTTAATTTAGAATGCATTGATGGTGGATGTAAAGATATTTAGAAAGATGAAATCACATTCATAAACATGATACATTCATTTTAAGCATGTTTTCATGATACAATTTCACATGGAATGCATAATCAAATCGAAAATAACTTCATGCAAGCATGGATAGTCATGTCAAACATTGCAATACATTCAATCATTCATATCACAAAACTGTCAAACATATACTTGCAACAAACACACTTCAATATCCCGCTAACTACAACCATGACTAGCATGGTCTCCAAACTACAAAAATAAGAGCACTTCTATTCCCATACATTCAAATCATGCTTAGCATGATCTCTAAACTCCAGCAAAACAGTCCTAAATATCCACAACTAAGTGAGTGTGTGAGCAGAAAAGTGTTGCATCCAAGAAAGTAAATAACTTGTGATATGCTTGCATCACTTACTCACCACGACTATTTACCCGATTTGCATGCTTTTGCCTTAGTGTTTTTTTATTTCTTTTTGCATGACATTTTTTAGCCTTATGCGATGCTTAACACTAAGCATCGCGCAATTAGCACAGCTACGCACATGCAAAGTACAAATATACAAAACAATACAATATATTTCTACGCTATGCCCGTGATGCGAATTCAGTGTACACACAAACTAACTTTGAGAACCTGTCATACAACCCAGTGATCCCACATAATTTGAATTCAAAGTAGGATTTCATTTTTGGATTTCATTTGAAATTCAAATTCAAACTTCATCCAATTTCAATTTAATCTCAAAGTGAATTCAAATTTGAATTTAAATTCAAAATTCATATTCGAATACTATGCCAAATCTGATATTCGGATTCAATTTTGAACTTAAACTTAAATATTTAAATTTAGGTTTGATGTTAACTAAAATTTAAACTTTAAAATCAAATTAGAATTTCAAATTCAAGTTCAAAGTTAAAATTTAAATGCATGGTCAACTTACTTTTAATAAAGTATTAAATATCATATATAAATTATTAAAATGCTATATAGATTTAAATAGAATTAAGAAATAAAAAAATGCAATTGCATTAAAATTATAAAATTTTCAATTTCATCTAAACATTATATTTTTTTAATATTAAAAATGTATATAATTTATTCTTTTCATAAGTAATTAAAATTTTAAATAACACAACTAAACTTTTTATTGAAAACATATATTTTTTTTTGAAGGGAAACATGCAATAAATATACAGGGGCAATAAAACACAACTCAACTTTCTCAATTGCCTGACGAGGACCGAGAGGCAGGGCTACTGCCTTGCCTGACAGAAGGTTCAAATGGCAGGGACAAGGCCTCTGCCTGAGCAAATTACGAGGAGGCAAGGATGAAGCCCTTGCTTGACACATCCGAAGAGGGGGAAGGGTAGAGACACGGGGTGAACCCCTGTCTGCTGAGGAAAAAAAGAGGGACAGAGGCAGAACCCCTGCCAAAGGAACCCCAATAGTGACAGAGGCATCACTCTTACCGGCTAAAACGAAAGAAGGAGACAAAGCCAAAGGCGACAGGGGCCTTGCCTCTGCCTGCCAGGAAAGACACAAAGGGCAGGGGTGGAGCCTCTTGCTGGGAAGGTAGAGGCAGCAAGGGCTTCGCCTGCCTATCCGAAATGAAGAGCCGGTAGGCCCTGCCTGCCAGCAAAAAGGAAGCAGAAGAAGACGAAGAAGAGGAAGACAATGAGGGGTTGAGGTGCTCGGCACCTCCCTCCTGGAAGACCCAAAGCCACCCACGATGGTGGCTCTGATCCACCTACCGTAAAATGGAAAGAAGAAAGGGGAGGCAGGAGGTCGTCGACCTTCTGTCGGCGTCTCCAGCAAGAAAAATAGCGAGAGGAGAGAGTCAAGAAGAAAGAAGATAAAGAAGAAGACAATGAAGTGAAAGTGTAGTAGGATCGAGACAACGAACACTAAAGGGGGGGGGGGTGAATAGTGCTTTTAAAAATTATATGCAGAATTTTCACGGATTTTGCAATTCACAAAGCAAACACACAAAGAACACAATAATTTATCCTGGTTTGGTCTTTCCCGACCTACATCTAGTCCCCAAGCAAAACCCGCTTGAGATTTCCACTATCAACCTTGTGTAACTACAAGATCATACAGACCAAATCCGGTCTCACTTTCAGTAACACACCTACTGAAAGCAAACAACTCCTTTAAACCAAGGAGTCATTTCTTTTACAGAAAATAAGTAACAACTTACAATACAACCTATGAGCTCTTCTTTTGAATGCAAATGAGATGCAATCGGCTTTTGAGGTTGTTGAAATACTCTACTCATGAATTCACTATCTCTCAAAGGAATTTGAGTGAAAAACTGAAGTGAAAAATATCACGTGAGTGAGAAAATGAATATGAGTGAAAAGCAAAGAGTAATTGATTCAAATTGATTGAATTGAAGTGCTTTTGAGTGTAAAATGCACTCATATTTATACTTGAAAGTTTCCATACGTTGAGGGTATGAAAGGGTGTCAAAACAGTTCATTTTGAACGACCAAAACATTTGAAAAATGAAAAGACACGCCTTTTTAAAGTTTCAGGAAAAATGACAAAATTAGTCGACTGGAACAGTAGTCAGTCGACTAATAGTTAGTTATTAGTAGATTGACAGTTATCGTCAGTCGACTGATCTGTTAATCGAGCTGTTTGAAAATTTGAACTTTTGAATCTTAGTCAACTAGAGATTAAATTAGTCGACTGATGATATCATCAGTAGACTGAAAAACCTTTCAGTCGACTGCTGCTAAAATCTTTTGAAAAACATACATTCTGTCCGGTCGACTGATAAAAGCATTAGTCAACTGCTGCTAAATTTCTAGAAAACAGACATTCTGTCCAGTCGACTGATAAAACCTTTGGTCGACTAATTTTACAAAAATGACTTTTTAGAAAATATGGCGCGAAAGGATTAATCGACTGGTGAGTCTATTGGTCGACTAATAAACACAAAAATTTAAGAAAAGAGTTTTCTAAAAAGATTTTCATGAAGGGTTCTTTTAGAAAAGTTTTTCTAAAGACATTTTAGGTAAAATGCAACCTAAATATGCACTCTAAGTAAGGCTCTTACAAGAATCTAAGACTTTTAAATAAATTTAACATTTGCACCCTAGTCTTCAAAGATTCTTTATCAAATTCTTCAATGTCTTCATTGCCTTAGCTGAAATGCAGTTGATTTCACTTGCTCATCATCAAAACCTTGTACTTGAAGTATCATGTACGACTTCATTGTCGTAACAATCTCCCCCTTTTTGATGATGACAAACTTAATCAAAGATGAAGCATTAGATGCATAGATGGAGATTTTACTCCCCCTATCAATATGCTGCAAAACATTAAAAGTTAGCACATTCAAAGCACATATATCACATATTGATTGGTTTGCGTTTCCATCATTACTTCATGCATTTTTAAAACTTTTTCAAGAATGCAATTTTCAATACTTTCTCATGATGTAATTTCCATGTCATAATGCAATATTCAATTTTTATCTTTTTCTCTTAATTTCTCATTTCTCATGTAAGGTCTATCTTTTCTATCTTTTTCTCCCCCTTTGTCATAATAAAAAAGAGTAAGGGCATAAATAACATAAGCAAAATGTAAATACACGTTTAAAATATTACAACCCATAAAGTATCAGAGTTTATTAAAGACAGAAAACAAAGATCAGAAAAGTGAGTTGAACAAGTCCTTGATTGCAGTAACATCTTTCTGAATCGAAGAAAGTTGTTGAGTCACATCTTCACGAAAAGTGCGTTAATGCAGCTCCAAAGCTTCCAGTCGTTGCAAAACTTCATCATTGTCTTGACTTGTAGAAAATTTCTTTCATTTTGCTTGAGATGAAGGTGTCGCAGAAGATGGTGAGGGTTCAGAAATTGATGGTTCAGTAGGATCAGATGGTTCAGTTTGATCAACATTTAAAGGAGGCAGATATTTGATTTTCATTCGTTTAAAAATAGTTTGATCAAAGAACTCCTTTTGCTCAATATATTTTTCATTAGTTAAGGGAACTTTGAAATGTCTGAAAATACGAGTTAGAAGACATCCATAAGGAAGAAATGATTTTTGTTTCCACAAATTTGTAAAATACACATTGACCCAATTTACAGAAATATTTCCAAATAAAACATAAAGAGCCGTAGAAAGATCTATGGAATAATAATCAAAAGAACCAGTTTTAGGTAGAACATTGTGGGCAAGTATTCGTCCAGCAATGCGTGCACGAGTTTGAAGATTAGTATTTTTGAAAGGAGGACAATGAGGTGCACCGGGAAGAAGAATTTATTTAAAAATTCTTTCATCATTTAGTTCAACAGTATTGAAAAGAGTGTCTGAAGGTGGAATTTCTAGGATTTCTCCGAGTAGTTTAGAATCAAACTCAATTTCAACATCACGAACAAGAGAAGAAAGAACTCCAGTTTCATGATCAATTTATAAATTTGTATAAAATAAGTGGATCAGAAAAGGATAATTAAGGGTGTCTGCACAGGCATCAAAAAGATGTGAAATTCCTGGAAATAATTCTCTTGTTTTGTAACAAGAAAACAGATGAAATAGGACATTTCAGCCTGGTAAAATAGGAAGTGCAGAAATCAATCCAAAAGTATCATATAAAAGAGGATTTTGAAGTAATCTGAGAGAAAATCCATGTCTTGCTAAAGGTGTAGGAGGAGGAGAACCTTTTGCAGATGCAGTCTTCGAATGAGGCATGGTTAAAAACAAATTCATCCAAAAAATTAGTTGTAGAGAATGATGTCGACTTTCAAATGACGTCCGACAGAAGGAAGATGTTGTCTGGCGTTGTGAAGGAGAACCAATGCAACAGAAACAGTGAATAGACGAGGAGGAGTCCGCGGTGGATGATGGCAGATGCGAGGAGGCTACCACAAGGGGATTCCGGCGAGGACTGCAGATGCACCGTCACAGCAAGAGGATTCCGGCGAGATCTGAAGATGCGTCGGTTACTGCAAGAGGATTCCGGCGTCTCCCTGTCACGGCCAGAGGATTCCGGCGAGGAGAGGTTCGAACGACACTCAGAGGGTTTTTCGGAAGAGAGAGAGGAAAGAGAGAGAAAGAGGGTTTCATTTTTTCAAAGGGTTTCGTTTTTAAGAAAAACGAAAAGGTGTAAAAAATGAAATGATGCCCTTTTAAAAAAAAATCGGGTGTTAAAAAAAAACAAAGGTGTATCAGGTCCCTTCAGTTAAAATTTTTAAAAAAATTTAGTTGACTAAAATTTTATCGGTCGACTAATAATGTGCGACTCTTTCAAAAAGTTTAAAAGCATCAGTCGACTAGAATTTTATCAGTCAACTAATATAGTGTAATTTTGAGATTTTGTTCAAAAAATCAGCATTTTATAAATAAAAAAATGAGCAAATGCCTAGTTCTCTCCTAATTCTCATAAAATCTTCATTTTTAAGTGGTTTAGTGAAGATATCGACATGTTGTTCATTAGTGGAAATAAAATTTAACAAAATATCTCATTTTAACACATGATCTCTTAAGAAATGATGTCTAACTTCAATATGCTTAGTTCTTGAGTGCTGAACAGGATTTTTCAAAAGATTTATAGCACTAGTGTTGTCACAATAAATAGTTGTTGTGGAATAATTCAAACCAAAATCTTTTAAGGTTTGTTTCATCCATAGTACTTGTGAACACGCTAAACTAGCCGCTATATATTCTGCTTCAGTTGTTGAGAGCTGAATTTTTCTTTTTACTAAACCAAGAGACTAAGGAATTTCCTAAGAAATGACAAGTTCCGCTAGTACTCTTGCGATCAGATTTACTTCCTGCAAAATCTGTATCACTATATGAAAATAAATCAAAGGAAGATGATTTTGGGTAAAACAAACCAAAATCTGAAGTATCTTTCAAATATCGAAGAATTTGTTTTATTGCAGTTAAATGAGATTCCTTTGGATTAGCTTGAAATCTTGCACACATACAAACACTAAACATTATATCAGCTCGACTAGAAGTTAAGTATAATAGAGATCCGATCATACCTCAGTAGAGCTTAGTATCTACATTTTTACCATTTTCATCTTTATCAAGAGAAGTAGTTGTACTCATAGGATTTCTTCTTGATTTCGATGAGTCCATCCCAAATCTCTTGAGAAGTTCTTTTGTATACTTAGCCTGATTGATGAAGATTCCTTCTTCAGTTTGCTTTATTTGAAGTCCAAGGAAGTAGTTTAATTCGCCCATCAAGCTCATTTCAAACTCTTCTTGCATAACTTTAGCGAATTCTTTACAAAGAGAATCATTAGTAGAACCAAATATTATGTCGTCAACATAAATTTGCACAATAAGAATATCTGAATTAAGATTTTTAATAAATAAAGTGAAGTCTACCCGACCAATGGAAAAACCAGATTTTTCTAGAAAATTTCGTAGTCTTTCATACCACGCTCTTGGTGCTTGTTTAAGTCCGTATAAAGCCCTTTTTAATTTATAGACTTTTTCTGGATATTTCTCATTTTCAAATCCTGGAGGTTGCTCTACATAAACTTCTTCATTGATGTGTCCATTTAAAAATGCACTCTTAACATCAATTTGATATAACTTGAAGTTCATGTAACTAGCAAAAGCAAGCATCATTCAAATTGACTCTAATCGAGCCACTGGTGCATAGGTTTTATCAAAATCTATGCCTTCTTCTTGATTATAACCTTGTGCTACTAGCCTTGCTTTGTTTCGAATGACTTCACCATTTCAGAATACCCATCTTGTTCCAATTACTGGATGATCCTTTAGTCTATCAACTAGATCCCAAACATCATTCATAGTAAATTGGTTAAGTTCTTCAGACATGGCCAAAAGCCAAAATTCATCATCACAAGCCTCATTGATATTCTTTGGTTCTATTTTAGATATGAAAGCAACATTTACAATATATTTTTTTAATTGCCTTCTAGTTTGGACACCACTCTTTTTTTCTCCAATAACTTGTTCATGTGGATGATTAGGATTTTCTTTCCAAACCGGTTGAAGATGAACATTATCTTGATAAGAATTCTCTATCAAGGGTTCTTCTTGAAGTATAACTTCTCCTTCGCTTAGAGGTATAACCTGCTCACAATTCTCATCAAATGCAACATGTAAAGATTCTTTAATGCAAGATGTTCTTTTATTAAAGATACGATAAGCTTTACTTCTAGATGAATATCCAAGAAATATTGATTCATCTGATTTTGAATCAAACTTATCAAGATTATCTTTGGTATTTAACAAGAAACATTTACTACCAAAAATATTGAAATATGAGATCTTTGGTATACAATCATAATACAATTCAAAACATGTTTTATGTAAGATTGGTCGAATAAGAACACGGTTTAAAACATAACATGCTGTATTTATAGATTCAGCCCAAAAGTATTTTGGTAAATTTTTATCTTGAAGCATGGTTCTAGCACATTCTTGCAAAGTTCTATTCTTTCTTTCAACAACTCCATTTTGTGGAGCCACTCTAAGAAAAGCAAAGTTGTGAGATATACCATGTAAATCACAAAACTTTAGAAAAGATTCATTTTCAAATTCACCACCATGATCACTACGAATTTTAATTATAGATGTAGATTTTTCATTTGTAATTCTTCTACAAAGTTTAGAAAATACCGAAAAAGCATCATTTTTGCTTTTTAGAAAAATCACCCATGTAAACCGAGAATAATCATCTACTATAACAAAAACATACTTGCTACCATTGAAACTTTGAATTCTAGATGGTCCAAATAGATCTAAATGTAAAAGTTCAAGAGGACGTTTTGTTGAAACTATATCTTTTGCTTTAAAAGAACTCTTGATTTGTTTACCCCTTTGGCAAGCATCACATAAGTGATCTTTCTTATATGGTATTCTAGGTAGGCCTCTAACAAGATCATTCTTGGATAACTTGGAAATAATTTTAAAGTTAACATGTCCAAGTCTCTTGTGCCATAACCATTGAATTTCATTTGAAACAATAAGACATTTTTCATTAAAAATAGATAACTCATCTAGATAAAGTTCATACACATTGTTCCTTCTTTTACCTTTAAAAATGATCTTTTTAGATTGAAAATCAGAAATTAAGCATAAATCATGTTCAAAAGAAACATGAAAACCTTTATCACATAATTGACTAATAGATAATAAATTATGCATTAAACCACCTACTAAAAGAACATTTTCTATCAAGGGAAATTTTGGATTACCAATATTACCAATACCTATTATTTTTCCCTTGTTATTGTTACCAAAGGTGACAGTTCCTCCATCCTTATTTTGAAGGGTGGAAAATAACTCCGGCCTTCCAGTCATATGTTTGGAACAACCGCTGTCCAATATCCATTTGCTCCTTATTTTGTGTACCTACAACAAAATTAGAAGACAAAGCATTTGACCCCTTTCTATTTTTGGGTCTTTGAGAGTTAGTCTTAGGAACCCATATCCATTTGGATTTTGGTTTCCTTTGATAATAAATATTCTTTCTATAAAAAGATTTAACATTTCTAGAGTAATCATGTCTAGGCTTATAAGCATTATAAGTTTCATGATTAGATGCATTTCTATTAGAATTGAAAAATTTAGTTCTATGAATAAATGGTTGAGAATATTGTTTTTGATTCTTCACCACATAGTTTGGTCTATTTTGAGTATCAAAGAAGCTATATCCCAATCCGGTTTTATTAACCGAGCATCTTTGAGAACCAAGAAGTCTTTCTAGATTCTCTTGACCATTTGTGAATTTGGTCACTATAGAAAGAAGATCATTTGATTTTTCTTTTAGACTAATTATTTCTTTTTGTAAGATATTGGTTCTAATTCCAATTTCTTTTATCTCAAATGCTTGACAAGAGTTTTCCTTCTTGAGATCTTCTATCTCTTGAAGTAACACTTTATTTTGAGAGTCAAGAGTTGAATTCTCAGTTTTTAATTCTTTGTTTTTAGAATTTAGACTCTTAAGTTTAGCATATAAATCATTGAATGCTTCTAATAAATCATCATAGTCAAATTGACTTACCGAATCTTCTTGTGCTACAAAGCACATGTTGGCGACTTCTTCATTTGATTCTTCATCGGAAGAGGAGTCACTATCATCCCAACATGCTTGAAATGACTTTTTTTTCTTGAATTGGTCCTTGGGCTTGATTTTGAGAAGAGGACAATCTTTCTTGATATGTCCTGCCTTTTTGCAGTTAAAGCACTTGACTTTATTGGGATTGAAAGAATCCGCTTTCTTTACCTTTCTTTGAAATCTTCCCCTTTTGATGAATCTTTTGAATTGCCTTGTGATGAGGGCAATATCTTCATTTTCATCTTCTTCTGAATTTTCAGAGTCAGAAGTAGCCTTAAAAGCAAGAGATTTCTTCTTGGGTTCTTCTTCTTGTCTGTCTTGAAGTTGGACTTCATATGCCATTAAGTTACCAACGAAATCTTCAAGAGTGAGAGTGTTTAAATCATTTGCCTCTTCAATAGCAGTGGTTTTTCTCTCACATTCAAGAGTTAAACACCTTAAGATCTTTCTGACTAAATCCACTTGTGAATATTCTTTTCCAAGGGATTTCAGAGTGTTAGTTATATCGGTCATTCTTGTTACCATATCCGATATAGATTCATTTTGCTTCATTTTAAACAATTCAAATTTATGAACCAAAGAGGCGATTTTAGATTCTTTTACCTTTGACGTACCTTCATGAGTCACGAGAAGAGTATGCCAGATTTCATTTGCTGTAGAGCATTGAAAGATGCTATTGAACTCTACCTTGTCAACGGCACAATACAATGCATTCATTGCCTTGGCATTAAGTGAAGAGTCTTCTTTTCTTCATCGGTCAATCGGCTGAAATCAGTTGATGGAGTTTGGTATTTATCTGAAACAACTCTCCAAATATCGAGATCCATGGATTAAAAAAATATTGTCATTCTCACTTTCGAGTATCCATAGTTTGTTCCGTCAAAGAGAGGAGGACGAACAGAGGAGCATCATTCTTTATGCGAGATGTTGTAGTTGCCATGCTAGATGATGATCAAATCAAAATAATAGCAAACCTTGCTTTGATACCAAATGAAAGTGCAGTAGGATCGATGCAATGAGTACTAGAGGGGGGTGAATAGTGCTTTTAAAAATTGTATGCGGAATTTTCACGAATTTTGCAATTCACAAAGCAAACACACAAAGAACACAATAATTTATCCTGGTTCGGTCTTTCCCGACCTACATCCAGTCCCCAAGCAAAACCCGCTTGAGATTTCCACCATCAACCTTATGTAACTACAAGATCATACAGACCAAATACGGTCCCACTTTTAGTAACACACCTACTGAAAGCAAACAACTCCTTTAAACCAATGAGTCATTTCTTTTACAGAAAATAAGTAACAACTTACAATACAACCTATGAGCCCTTCTTTTGAATGCAAATGAGATGCAATTGAATTTTGAGGTTGTTGAAATACTCTACTCACGAATTCGCTATCTCTCAAAGAAATTTGAGTGAAAAACTGAAGTGAAAAATATCACGTGAGTGAGAAAATGAATATGAGTGAAAATAAAAAAGTAATTGATTCAAATTAATTGAATTGAAGTGCTTTTGAGTGTAAAATGCACTGATATTTATAGTTGAAAGTTTCCATACGTTGAGGGTATGAAAGGGTGTCAAAACAGTTCATTTTGAACGATCAAAACATTTGAAAAATGAAAAGACACGCCTTTTAAAGTTTCAGAAAAAAACAACAAAATTAGTCGACTGGAACAATAGTTAGTCGACTAATAGTTAGTTATTAGTAGACTGACAATTATCGTCGGTCGACTGATCTATTAATCGAGCCGTTTGAAAATCTAAACTTTTGAAACTTAGTCGACTTGAGATAAAATTAGTCGATTGATAATATCATCAGTAGACTGAAAAACCTTTCAGTCGACTGCTGCTAAAATCTTCTGAAAAACATACATTCTGTCTGGTCGACTGATAAAAGCATTAGTCGACTGCTGCAAAATTTCCAGAAAACAGACATTCTGTACAGTCGACTGATAAAACCTTGGGTCGACTAATTTGACAAGAATGACTTTTTAGAAAATATGGCGCGAAAGGATTAGTCGACTGGTGAGTCTATTGGTCGACTAATAAACACGAAAATTTAAGAAAAGAGTTTTATAAAAAGATTTTCATGAAGGGTTCTTTTAGAAAAGTTTTTCTAAAGACATTTTAGGTAAAATGCAACCTAAATATGCACTCTAAGTAAGGCTCTTACAAGAATCTAAGACTTTTAAAAAAATTTAACATTTGCACACTAGTCTTCAAAGATTCTTTATCGAATTCTTCAATGTCTTCATTGCCTTAGTTGAAATGTAGTTGATTTCACTTGCTCATCATCAAAACCTTGTACTTGAAGTATCATGTATGGCTTCATTGTCGTAACACGAAGAGGGGGGGAAGAAATCACCTAAGAGGACCGGACCCGGAGTGGGGGTCACTTATTGTTGGGTGGCCGGAATACGGCGAGCAGGAGAGAGGGCTCACAGATATGGCGGCAGCGCGACTCTGACCTATTTGAGGGTAATCAGAGAGAGAGAACAAGGGAAGGAAAATGTTGCTCCTAGATGGGCCATTTTATATCGAAAAGTAGCGACGACTTAGCAACGAAAAAATTCTGTCTCAAAATCCGTCGCTAATTAACGACAAATTTTGAGACATAATTTTTTCATCACTAATTCTGCAACTAATTTCAATTTTTGGGATGACTAATGTTCTCTAGCCAATTCATCATAAATTTGCGATAAATTATTTCCGTCATAAATTTTCATCGCTAATTAACGTTTTTCTTGTAGTGACGCATCTAATGATATACTAACTGATTTTCACCTTCAAATTTTACCCGAATTTTAACCTGATTTTTGTTCCAATTTTGCTTGATTATAAAGGTAAAAAACACAAAGTTTTACCAAATCCCATTTACCTTTCTTTAGGTCTTGTCAGTGAGTCATGGGTCACGCCCAAACTCTCTTGACGTCATCTGAAATCAAAGATTTTCAATCAACTTACCAAATACTTAGCTAAATTTTCAAAAATCTCATAATCGAAGGAAAAATACACGATATTACACTGCCAGACTTTTGCTTACAAGGGTGTCAAATGAACTCACCAAAATGATAGATATACCAAAAAGTATTTTGGGCATCCATCCAATATGGCCTTAGGGTGTCCAGCCCTCGCCTGAAATATGACCAAAAGTGTCTTGAAAGATGGCAAACGTCATCAACTCCAATATTTGTCCTAGTGATAGGAATTTTAAAATTTTCGTGAAGTCCAGACAATGACAAATTTTGCCAAACAGTGTCCTCTAGTGTCATACAAAAACAAGTCATCAACTCCAATGTTTGGACCAGCCGTAGGAATTTTGATTTTTTCGTGAAATTGGTCACATTTCAATCAATGGCGCATGTTGCCAAACGGTATCCTTTAATGCCATGAAAGATAACAGAAGTCATCAACAACAATGTTTCTACTGCAGGAATTTTGATTTTTTTTTTTCATGAAAATGATCACATTTCAAACAATGATAAATGCTGCCGAACGGTATCCTTCAGTGTCTTAAAGATAACAAAAAGTCATCAAACTTCAGTGTTCGTACTAGTAATAGGAATTTTGAATTTCTCATGAAGTTGATCATTTCAAAAAATGGCAAATGTTGCCAAACGCAAATTTTGAATTTTTCGTAGTAGTAATAGGAATTTTGAATTTTTCATGAACTCGATCACATTTCAAACGATGACAAATGTTACCTCCCAACCGTACCGTCTTTTCTCATGAAAGTCGCCAACTCCAATGTTTGTACTATAGGATTTTTGAATTTTTCATGAAGTTGATAACATTTCAAACAATGCCAAATTAATGTTGCCAAACAGTATCCTTTAGTGTCATGAAAAGACAACGAAAGTCGTCAATTTCAATGTTTGTCCTAGCCATAGGAATTTTGAATGCCATGAAATTCATCACATTTCAAACATTGCCAAACGTACCATAAAACACCGAGGAATCAGACCCCCTATAAGAAATGTCAGAGTTCATGAACTTGGTTATATTCAGCCAGAACAATGAAGCGAGCTGCTACTTCAAAATCTTTAAGTTCATGAGCTTGGCCACGTTTGGCATGATCTGGAAGCCAAAAGCATATTAAATATCCCATCATAGACGCATTTATCGTATTCATAGAGACTTGGAATGAAATCAAACAGCCTCAAAGGAAATAACCTTATTGACTTATATACTGTCATATAAGTCTTGAAAACCATCAGAAAATCAAATATAATAATTACATGATTTTTGGGGCCCCAACTTTTAAGGCTAACTCGTTAATAGGGGTGTCAACGGGTCAGGTTTACCCGGACCCTACCCGAACCAAACCCTATAGGGTCCGGGTATGGTGATAAATAAGAAGACTCATTAAGACCTGGGTATAGTTTGTGAAATTTTATACCAGACCCAGAGCCGACCTGAGTTCCGATTAAGACCCACAAATTTTCAATGTAAAAATGATAAAAAATATGGTTTTTACCGGGTATAATCCGGGTCAGGTTCATATAGTTGTTATTGGGTCCAGGTATGGTTTTTCGTACAATAGACCCGATTAGAAACGGAAAGAAATATGAAATAGACAAAACAAGTCTTGGGAGTTGGGATGTCAACACGTGGTATCCATAGTGATAAAAGTTATAAACGGCAAAATATTGGCAGCCAAAAAAAACTGGCAAAATTTTTTTTTTTTTTTGAAAATCTTGAGTTTTTTTTAGCAAAATATCAGCAACAAAAAGTAAATTAAAATATAAGAAATAAATTATATAAATAAAAACAATAATTAAAAATAAAACGCAAATTTTTTAACGATAAGTAGCTGATAAAAACATAAATATCGGGTTTAAATTAAATGTGATATTTATGTTTCTAAGAAAAAAAAAATCACAATATTTTAAAATATTGCGAGAAATAAAAGTTTAAAATATTTAGGCAATTTCTCGCGATATTTGTATCAAGTCTGCAGGTAGGTAGGAGTAGGAGGTAAGCACACAAGGAAATGCAAGCAGATGAGATGAGATGAGATGAGATGAGAGAGGGAGACTGGAATGAAAGGAGGCTCGACCGGGGGATGATGGCCACCATTATCAGTGGGTGAAGTAACTGTAGGACCCTTAAATGCGAGAGTTAATGGTGGCACTGCTGATTCTTTTAAGGAGCAGAACCCACCCAGATCCTCGTGGGCACAAGTGGTAGAAGGCAACAGGATTGGGGCTTTAAGGGGACCTGAATGTGCAACCCAAAATAGGAATCCCGGCTGACAGATACACAAAACTGCTTGGACCTGTGGGGCATCGCCGGATTCCCTGGAGGGGATAGAAGACGGACAAATCTCATATAGGTACATGTTTGAAGCTTTGAATGCACGGTGGCCTGGAAGGACCCTCAAAGACGGGGGGTTATTTCTGATTTCGATTCAATTGGAACATCATCTTCGAAACATCATGCGCATGGAGGGTAGCAGGGAAGACCTTGGTAATGTGCCACAATCGGCAGCAACATCTGGGACGAGCTCTAGAGTGTAGCAACGCCAGTCAAGCAACGAGAAGAAGGGGGAATCTCAAGCACTGAAGATGTGCAGTCGATAATGAAGACGCTGAAAAAAGAGAAAGCTGCCATCGTGAACAGTAAGGAGGACATACTAGAATCTTTGGGTACCTTTTCATTTCCCTCTAAGTTGCCTGATGAGACTGTTAACGTGGAATATTAGAGGGATGGGGCGACGATGAGCTCAACATATATCGAAGTATTGGAGGTTCTACGGAATCAGAAAATTGATGAGGCTTATCTGATGGAAACCCAGATCTCGGGCAGCAAAATCGCACAGTTAGAACGTGAATTCCCTGGATTCAAACTATTCTCGAATTTGGTCGAAGCAAATGGCCAGACGCTGATTGTCATTGGTATTTACAGGTTTAACGAAGCATGGAAGCGATATGGGTGCCTGCAAACGACTCTCAATCATCGTGTGGATGAAAAAGTGTAGAAGTGAGAGCATCCAGCGTGAAAGCAGATGAGTAGTTGGAGACAGTGAGAACGTGGGCTTCTGGCACGACCCATGGTGCGACCAAGGCCCCGTTAATAAACCATCTTCCACCGAACACGAAGAAGATCATGTACAACAGTCTACTGCAAATCAAGGTGATCGATCAGATTGATAAAAACATTACGCCTCAATGTCTTTATGTTGATTCGACTCTTAATTAGTATCCCATAATCCATCCGGTATATGGTCAACCAGCAGGTATGGAATCCGGATTCCCCTGATCAGCTGAAATGGCTCCCAGCTGATCATTTTTCAATCAAGTCAGTTTGGAATGCAGTCAAAGCTCAAAATCAGAAATTGCAAGACATGAAACTTATATGGGTTAAACGACGCCATCCTAGAGCGTCAATTCTCCTCAGATGGGCATACAAAGGATGTCTGTTAACCACATGACAGTCTGAAAAAATTTGGTCATCAATTCCCCAGCCGGTGTTGCTTATGTTATTCAGCCTCGGATCATCTATTCCAAATGTTTGGTTAGTGTAATACCCACAGATTTTTCAGATTTTTTAAATAAATAAAAAGATATTTTTTTTGGCAATTGTTCTCACATTTAGTATGATTTATAATAAATCGTTATTTTTGGTAAATTATATTGGCAATTATTTATAGATTATATTTAATTGTCAATTATTTACCAACAATTTATCCATGATATTTAATTAGTATTTATTTAATTTAATTGTCAAATTTATTTAAAGATTTAAGAGAGTTGATGGATCTAAATTATTATCCAATTATGAGAGTCAGAATTTCAAAGTTTTAAAATAGTATTTGGGTTTAGATCTGGGAGAGGATTCAAGAACTTTAACCCACATAGTTTCGTGTTTGAAATATGTAATTGAAGCACACTGCGATCCACTGGATCTTAAAACTATTTGGATCTTGAAGAAGATCCAAGAGAGTCACCCCCATATGGTTTGGGATTGGATCTATTTTTTAGACCTGATCTAAAAATAAACAAACTGAGTTTTGACTTAGGTGGGAGATCCAAATTAATCAACTCACATGGGTTGTCTTAGACCGAGTAGATCTTGAGGTTATTTGGGTTTGGATCTTAGTAGAGATTCTAATGGGTCAACCCACACGGGATGGTTTGAACCTGGTGTGAGTGAAACTACATTGTGGATCTTTATTGAGAATTTTTTTCTTCAACTCAGGGTTATCTTATGCTTAAAGTCGTTCTTTCATTCGAATGCTTTCATCGTTGCCAATACAAAAAATCGTACTGTCTACCTACGCTCGTGCTTTAAGCTTCTCGTACTGCGAATCCTGCTTATGTTCTCCAACGATCTTAGAGAGGATTTCAGATTGTATGGTCAAACTGGACAATTGTATGGTTCTGTGATAAACCACAAAGGGTTTTCAAGCGATAAAATCTTCAACAAGACTGGCCAAAATGCTACAAGACTTGTTCCTAAGCGCGTCTGATATGATATTTGCCTTTCTTGGATAATAGGATAAGGTAAATTTATAGTCCTTGATAAATTCTAACCAATGCCACTGCTTCATATTTAGCTCATTCTGAGAGAACAAGTATTTACGTCTCTTATGGTTCGTAAAAGCTTTGAACTTCTCTCCATACTGATATTGTTGCCAAAGTTTCAACGCAAACACTATAGTTGCCAACTCCAAATCATGGGCCAGATAGCTCTGTTCATGAATTTTCAACTGACGAGATGCATAATCTTGTCATTCTACATCAACACATAACCCAATCCTGTACTAGAAGCGTCTATATACACCACAAAACCACCTCGACCAGAAAGCAAAACAAAGACATGTGCAATTATGAGCTTTATCTTCATAATTTGGAAACTCTCATCACATTTGTTTGCTTATTCAAGCTTGATTTCCTTGGGCATGAGCTTTGTCATACACAAGGAAATTCTAAAAAATCTTGGATGAATTGCCGGTAATACCCTGCTAACACAAGAAAACTCTTGATGTCGCTGACATTTTTCAATTACTTTCAATCTAGTACAACTTCTACTTTAGTAGGGTCCACGAACACTCCATCCTTGGAAATCACATGACCCAAGAACATGACTTTCTCGAGGCAAAATTCACACTTGGAGAACTTAGCGAACAACTGGTGCTCCATAAGAACTCCCAATATGATCCACAAATTCTCCAGATGTTGCTCCAAATTCTCAAAGTAAATCAATATGTTATCGATAAATACAATCACAAACGTATTTGCGTAGGATCAAAATTTTTGATTCATAAGATCCATGAAGGCTGCTGGTGCATTAGTGAGTTCGAAAGGCATCACTACAAACTCATAGTGCCAATACCTCATCTGAAAGGTAGTCTTTGAAATATCTTCATTCTTAATTATGAGTTGATGGTACCAAGATCTAAGGTCAATCTTAGAAAATACCTTAGCCTTCTGCAACTGATCAAACAAATCTTCAATGCGTGGTAATGAATTATTCTTGATGGTAGCCTGATTGAGTATCCTATAGTCAATGCACAATCTCATCGATCCGTCTTTCTTCTTTACGAACAATACCGGTGCATCCCAAGGAAATACACTCAATCGAATAAATCTTCACTCTATTGACTCTCACAATTGTTTCTTCAACTCTTCGAGCTCAGCTGGCGCAATGCGATATAATGCCTTGAAAATTATGCAATTTCAGGCAACAACTCGATACTGAACTCCATGTCTCGATGCAAAGGAAGCCTAAGTAACTCCTCTGAAAATACATCTGGAAAATCTCGTACAGTCTTTGGTTCTACTAGAGTGATACTGACAAGAAAAATGATACACCTTTCCTGCATGTACTTTCATGCCTTCAACGAAGAAATTACTCTGCCCTTTAGTGTGGGTCTAGAGAATTTAAACTCTACTTTCGAAAATCTGGGTCCAGATAGAACAACCTTCATTTCTTGACAAAAGACTTGAGCATGATGCTAAAAAAACCAATCCATGCCCAATATGACATCAAAGTCAGACATATCCAGTATGATCATATCAGTAGGGATTGTCCTTTCGCATCGGTAGAAAGTGCATTGATTTGGTAAGCCGATCTACTGCAATCCAAATAGCATCATGATGTCTATGGGTTCGTGGCAAACCCATCATGAAGTCCATTATAATATTCTTCCACTTCCATTTATACATAGCATTTGATTTGTTTTATTTACTTTACACTATGAGTTTGACTAATTTATACTTACAAAGCTATTGTAGGGTTGTTGAAAGAACCATGAGTCTAAATTTTGTCCTGCTCTGATACCAAAGCTATAACGCTCCAAATATTTAAATAAAAAAATTTGATTTTTTTTAAAACACAACAAAACATTTATTAATCCCTCGATTAAATAAGTGGGTGAGTTACAGGCGATAACAGAGAATTCCATACCATTCAAATATCATTTTATATCATTCCAATCAAATAAATTGTTAACATTATTACATCAAGAATAAAAAGTCATGTGAAACAAAATTCATCAGACATCCGCAGGACAACTCAAAATTTGATCTCATGGCTCTGATCGCAACGATGCCTACAATATGCTCTATGCACATCATTCGCTACCTAAAAAAATGAGAAAAGGTAGAGGGGTCAGACTACAACAAGTCTGAGTAAGCAACACACAAACAATATGCATATTCATCATGTTATGTGTACTTGACACATTCAATATTTTGATATAAAATAAAAGCATTATAATTCAAAAATATATAGAATTCTTATACTAAATTAAAAGTTACTCTACAAGACATACAAATAGAACCATTAATTCATTTAGCTATGAATTTCTTATATTTGCATTTCAGAAACAAATAATATCACTTATGATATCTAATTTCACTAAGAAATTATTTCATTATCTCTTATTAAGTATTACTATGGGTACACACAAGACAAGACATCATAGTAGACCGAGACCACACAGAGGTTCATTATGCAATGTCATTTATCTTTTATATCCCATATGACTAGCTATATGGATACCCTAAGGGGACGACCCAGGACCGAGAGACTACTCTCCAAAGGCATAACAAGAAAATAAGATGCACCCCGAAACTTCTGCAGAAGACTTGGATCTACTACCTAGGACACATTGGTAGTCCTGACCCCTTAACTCTGAGGATTAGGGACTGAGTGCGACTCATAGCTCTCACAAAAACAAAGATGTTTCACAGAGTTTGTACCATCTACTCTCTTCAAGGTAGATCATGAGTCCAATAACATATACCATCTTTCAAGTATACCCAGAACTCAAAGAAAAATTGGTAACATATACTGTTTTCAGGTATACCCATATTCTAAAAATCTTAAGTCATGTGATAATGTATTATTCTGGTTAATTTCATGGCGCAAGTCATATCACCTTTAGGGATTTCTAAAACCCCAAACCCATACCCAGGGTAAATTGAGTGTATCATTATCATCAAATATTTTATAAGTTGTTTGACATGTTTGACAATGCACATAAGACACCATTATTTATTTTCAACTCGTAGGCTGATTCATGAGCCGAGCATCTGTGCAAGAATACGATTAGCAAGCATGTCATGGCGAACGATTACACAAGGTTCAAATTGTGTCATAATGGCGTATACAAGGCCTTGCACTGCATCATTTATTAGGGTGCCAAACCATTTATGACATCCACAAAAAACTTAAGTATATTATACTTATTTGGACATTATATCTAAATACCTTGGTCTTTTTCTTGTGTTCTTTATTTTTTTTTGCCACAACACACACACACCACACACACACACACACACACACACATATATATATATATATATATATATATATATATATATATATATATATATATATATATATACTGTTTTGTTTTGAATCATGCATTTTCAACCATCTTTATTTATTTATTTATTTTTTATTACACTGCACTCGGCAGGTTCGATGTGAATCCACCTGCTGCTCTTAAGTAGGTGCAGCAGCAACGGTCCCCCCTGCGCAACACAGCAAGCCAAACTGCTGTGTGCACCAGTGCAGGACTTGGCTGCAGTCTGGGGATGATACGAGTCCCCAACCTGTCACCATGTTGCGGTGCATCGCAAACTGCACTCAGCCAGCTGCTGCAAAACCCCATTCAGCAGGCGCCGTCTATGCCCAGCCGACCCACCAGTTTGATGGATATATATATATATATATATATATATATATATATATATATATATATATATATTTGTTTTGTTCAAGCCATATACAATTAAAACAATACCGTAATGTGTGTGAATAAGGTTTTATAAACAGAATAAATCATAAACTCACGTGAACAAATTAGATATGCATGATCACATGTAGAATGAAGGCTGTATAATTTTTTTCCAAGCTGTGTACCATTAAAACACACCACAATATGCGTGAAACAGATTTTACAAACAGACTAAATCAAAACCTATATGAACCGACATGATCAAATGTCAAAGGATGCTGTATATTTTTTTCTAAACTATGTACAATTAAATCAATACAACAAGGTGCGTGAAATAGATTTTATAAACAGGCTAAATCAAAAACTCTATGAACCGGCATGATCAAATGTCTTGGATGCTGTATATTTTTTTCTAAACTATATACAATTAAATCAATACAACAATGTGCGTGAAATGGATTTTATAAACAGGCTAAATGAAAACTCTATGAACCGGCATGATCAAATGTCTCGGATGCTGTATATTTTTTTCTAAACTATATACAATTAAATCAATACAACAATGTGCGTGAAATGGATTTTATAAACAGGCTAAATGAAAACTCTATGAACCAGCATCATCAAATGTCAAAAAACTATATTAGTCGGCATGATGAAATCAAGATTGTATTTTTGTTTCAGCCATGTGCAATACATACAATACAACACTATGCGTGAGTCCAGTTTCATGGATTGAATCATCACAAAACATATATGAACAGATTTAGTGAAAAATATCACATCAACGTGAATCTAGTTTTTTTTTCCTATTGGAGTTGGACAAACCCGAAACTAGTCCCCATTATTATTGTTGACTACGTATATGTATCAAATACATATATTTATGCGTCGAATGGTGTCCGAGAACACCCAACATGTGGCATAGACATACAGATCATGGTACCTACCTTTTGAACTATTAAAACCCAAACAAAGAGATCGCCCGGACAGCATCCTCTTTAGATCTACCCGCTGGTTCTCCCTAGTTCAAAATGCTCTTCCATAAACGTGTCCTTCAACCATACCCTCAACAATGGAAGCCGTGTGGAAAGGAGATATTTTGAGAGACAAGGAGAAAGGGTTTGAGAGAGAGAGAGATGAGAGAGAGCTGTGAGAAGGAAGGAAACAAAAAATCTTGTAATGTGTTTTGGTAATCTCAAGAGATTTTTTTTTTCACATTTTATTTCCTCAGAGTTATTTCCCCCATTGAATTCTCTTTGAAACCGCCCCCCTCATTCCTCCATTCACGCATATGAGAAGCTGGTCCTCGCATACCAAGTGTTTTCCTTAATTATTTTTTTCCTCTTTCAATACTTACCTTTTTCTTCCGGCCATGCTGCCTACATGGCAGCTACCATGAACCAACAAAAAAAAATCGTGAAATGGAAAAGAGAATTAATAGCTTACCAAAATGATTTTTCTAACTTCCTTTCCTCTTAAATTCTATCTTATGCTATATGAGGAATATCTTCATGTCTTAAACTAAAATTTTGAATTACAATTCAATAGTCGTGTATCTCAGTTTGGATGCTTTACAACAACAAACAACAACAACTACGCCTTCATCCCAAAACAATTGGGGTCAGCGATATGAACCAAAAAAGAAATTCATTTTGGGTCTTCCACATGAATCCTTTTCCTCCAATCATTTCTATCCAATGCCATGTCCTCGGTGAGGTTCAAAACATTCATATCCTTTCCTATCATCTCCATCCAAGTCTTCCTAGGCCTACCCCGACCTCTTTTAACTAATATATTTTCCCATTTCTCCAACCTTCTAACTGGAGCATCATTAGGCCTTCGCCGAATATGTCTAAACCACCGTAAACGATTCTCTCGCATCTTATTTTCAATGGGTGCAACACCTACCTTCTTACGTATCTCCTCGTTCCGAATCTTATCTTTTATTGTATTTCCACACATCCATCTAAGCATCCGCATCTCAGCTACACTCATTTTTTGAATATGATGTCTCTTGGCAGACCAACATTCCGTACCATATAATAAAGCAGGTCTAATAGTCGTCCTATAAAACTTTCCCTTCAACCGCAATGACATTCTACGATCGCACAATACTCCAGTTGCACTTTTCCATTTCATCCACCCAACCTTTATCCTATGATTTACATCTCCATCAATTTCTCCATACTTTTGAATGATGGATCCCAAATATTTGAAATAATCATTCACCGGTATTTCTTGCTCACCAAGCTTCATTACACTCCCATCACTACTTCGTTGCTTACTAAACCGACATTCCATATATTCAGTCTTACTCTTACTCAACTTAAAACCTCTAGCTTCCAATGTCTGTCTCCATAATTCTAACTTAGCATTAACCCCAGCTCTAGACTCATCAATCAAAACAATATCATCAGCAAACAACATACACCACGGTACATTTTTTTGAATTTATCTCGTAAGCTCATCCATCACTATCGCAAATAAGAAAGGGCTTAAAGCAGATCCTTGATGTAACCCAACCGTTATCGAAAAATTGGTTGTCACCCCTCCACAAGTGCGGACATTGGTTACTACTCCTTCATACATATCTTTAATTATACTAATGTACTTGAGAGAAACACCTTTCTTCATCATTGTCCACCAGAGAACGTCCCTAGGTACTCTATCGTATGCCTTCTCTAAATCAATAAAAACCATATGCAAATCTTTGTTCCTCTCTCTATATCTTTCAATAAGTTGTCTAAGGAGATGTATAACTTCCATAGTTGATCTTCCAGACATAAAACCAAATTGATTCTCCGATATCATGACAACCTTCCTCAACCTAGACTCAATCACCCTCTCCCAAAGTTTCATAGTATGACTCATGAGTTTTATACCACGATAGTTTGTGCAATCTTGTATATCACCCTTATTCTTATATAAAGACACCAAAGTACTCTTCCTCCACTCATTAGGCATTTTATTTGTTCGCCAAATCAAGTTAAAAAGATTTGTCAACCAGTCTATACCTTTCTCTCCCAAGCATTTTCAAGCCTCGATAGGTATACCATCTAGGCCAACTGCCCTTCTTGATTTCATTTTCTTCAAAGCCTCTGCAATTTCTTTCTTTTGAATCTTGCGCATGAAGTCACGATTTATCTCATGAAAAGGAGTGGAGAAGTCTCCAAGATCTTGAACATGACTATCATTAAATAGCTTATCAAAATAATCTTTCCATCTCTCCTTAATCTCCTCATCTTTGACTAAAATCCTTTGCGTTTCATCTTTAATACATCTAACCATACCCAAATCCCTCGATTTCCTATCTCTCATCTTTGCAAGCCTATAAATATCCTTCTCGCCTTCTTTGGTATCCAACTTGTCATAAACCTCCTTATATACCTTAGCCCTCGCGTTTCGAACTACTTTTTTAGCTTCCTTCTTTGCTATCATATACTTATCCAAATTCTCATTATCACGACTCTTACTTAGATTTCTATAACACTCTCTTTTAACCTTAATAGCTAATTTGACATCCTCGTTCCACCATGATGTATCATTACCTAGTGGTGCACCGCCTTTAGACTCACCCAATACCTCCTTAGCCACTTTTCTCATGCCACCCGCTATCTTATTCCACATTGATTCTGAATCCTCCTCGAGACACCAATTAGCTTCCTTAACTACCTACTCTACAAACATTCCTTGTTTAGCTCCTTTCAATGCCCACCACTTAATTCTAGGATCTATCCTATGTCTATCCCTTTTGCGGCATTGTCTAATTCTAAGATCTAAAATTAAGACTCTATGTTGTGTAGCTACACTTTCTCCCGGTATAACCTTACAATCGATGCAACAACCCCTATCTCTCTTTCTAAGTAGGAAAAAATCTATCTGACTCGTATTAACCCCACTTTTAAATGTTACTAGGTGAGACTCCCTCTTCCTAAACCAAGTGTTTGCTAAGATCATATCATAGGACAAACAAAAATCTAAAATCCTTTCTCTACTTTCATTTCTTTCTCCTATACCATAGCCTCCATGGATACTCTCAAATCCATCCCTACTAATGCCTACATGTCCATTAAGGTCACCGCCGATGAAAAGCTTTTCTCCATAAGATATCCCTTGTACTACTCCATCTAAATCTTCCCAAAATTGATGCTTAATGGAATCATCTAAACCTACTTGATGTGCATAAACACTAATAATATTAATAATATTCGTACCTAATACTAATTTAATAAGTAAAATTCTATCACCCTTCCTACGGACCTCAACTACATTATCTATAAACTGACGACTCATAACAATCCCTACTCCATTCCTATTCCTATTTATTCCTGTATACCAAATCTTATACCCCCAAGGTTCGATCACTTTTGCTTTCTCACCTACCCATTTGGTCTCTTGTAGACATAAAATATCAATCTTTCTCCTACACATAACATCTACTAACTCTACCAACTTACCAGTTAAAGATCCTATGTTCCAAGTGGCTAACCTAATTTTATGGTCTTGGACTAACTTCTTTACCCCCACCCGTCCAACAAAGTGAGGGAACCCTTGCCTATTTGACACCACACCCGAGCGCCGGTGTGACGCATTGCTTCTGGGCGACGACCTAGCAACCCTTTCCCATTTATCACTGCCTTCGGGCCTAGAGAGTACATCGCGTCGCTCAGTAGGGAACGCCCCAACGAAATTCTCATATTGGTTCATTTTCATAGGGTATGACTAAGTTTTTGTGCTGGCTGTCACAGGCCTACCGCAACCCTCCTCCTTTATCCGGGCTTGGGACCAACAGTGTATAACTAAACAGTTATACACAGGTGGAGTTTAGTTTGGATGCTTTAATTATCGATTTTTTATAGGTTTTACATCCTCACTCCCTTAAAAGAAATATTGTCCTAAAAATTTGTTATATATACTAATCAAATAAATGAGAATATTTGTCACTCACATGAGAAGCTGGTACTCTCGTACCAAGTATTTTTCTTAATTATTTTTTTTCGCTTTCAATACTCACCTTTCCCTTCTAGTCGTGCCTACATGGCAGCCACCTTGAACAAAAAAAAATCATGAAATGAAAAAAAGAATTAATAGCTGACCAAAATAAATTTTCTAAATTCCTTTCCTCTTAAATTCTATCTTAATCAATAACAAAAGAAAATATGTGCTATATGAGGAATATTTTCATGTCTTAAACTAAAATTTTGAATTACAATTCAATAGTCGTGTATCTCATTTTGGATGCTTGACTTACCTTTCTTGTTTTTCTTTTTGACTTTATCTCTATTAAGGAAAACATGCATTTTAAAAAGTAGTTAATGTTTGTCAAAAAGGAAATGTAGCACGTCAAACTAAATAAATCATGTGTGGTGGGATTTGAACTCAAGTCATCTTCCAAAGAGGCAACAAACCCCTCCTCAACACTACTCTTTTCGTTGTAATTTATGTCTTCATAAATTTATTTATATGCATTCTGATTTTCTGATGGATCTCTAATTTTGGTTAGATCACACAATATTTTGGAACAATTAAAAATCTAATCAAATCTCCAACTTGATTTTGGGTCCAATCAAGATCTAGATCCACTTGCCATATTTAAATCCAAATATTGGATCCATATGACCTTGTTCAGATCCAAGATCTATTTGGATCAAATTCATTCGATTTACTAGCATATTGAATCCGAAGAAAATTCACTTTTATTCATTTCAATAATTATCGAATTTTTACAGGTTTTACATGATAGGCCCCATCTGGGTCATAGAGGGTAGACCAGTCTTCATCCTGAAGGTCCTGGCTACGTACACTAGCGGTAGTGCACTATAATTTTTCAAAAAAAAAAATACCTTAATGAAGGATTTCAGACTCTTGATGCTGATGAATCCAGATTGCTCTTGGGGGATAATAAGAAAATATGATAAAAACATGAGTATCTGAAAATACACCCCCAAGTAGACTAGCGAGCCTAGAGCGGCCCAAATAGTGGTGTAATATCTAGAAATTTTTAATGTTAAATAAATTCCAAAAGGCAAGCCTTTATAAATCTTAAACTAGTTTGGATATATCTCGAAGTCTAAAAATCCTGATTTGAATACCTATTGAATCCAAACATTGATCTGAACCTGTATTCAAACTTTTGACAGATCCAAATATTATCCAAACAAATATTTTTCAATAGATCTGGATATTTATCTGGATACATATTTCAGGGACATACTTATAAATATTTAAATTGTTTAAAAACAATTTGGTAATTTAAAATTAGAGATATTTTTAAGGAATTAATCAAATTATTAGGGGTAAAATAGTTATTTGCCACCCAATGGCATATTCAGGTAAATTTGTAAACCATAAAGGGATAAAACGATAATTTTCATATCTAAGTGGCAGTGTAGTAACATGGAATCAGACCAAGGTTATTTTGGTAAAAAAATAGGATTTATGAAATTAATATAATTAATAAATAAAAAATTAAAAACCATCAAATTTGATGGTTTTAGTTGATGGTTTTGGAGGTGGGTCCCACCTAGAAGAGGTGAGTCACCCCTTCCTTCTCTCCTGGTGATGACACCTTGCTAGGGAGAGGGTGAGTCATCCTATCCCTTCTCCCTACTGTGACCCCTCCTCTGAGGGTTATAAATAGCACATACCCCTTGTTTCTCTCACTACACCTCACCTCTCTCTAACTCCTCTCCCCCTTCTCTCTCCTATTCTCGATTTCTCTCTCTAACTCAGCCACTTCTCTTTAGATTTCAAACTCAAACCCTCATTGATTTTTTGGTTCGTTCTGATAGAAATCCCTGCACCCCTTATGATGCAGAGCATCTAGATGATCAGAGCATTGAAAACGAGTTGGATGTGAATCCAACTCTTTAGACTCGATCCATGATATGATACCCTAGAAGATCCATTTTTTTTCAGACCCATTCGGATCCAAATGAATCTTCAGAGTAACTCCTTTATTTTGGCATATCTTAATTTCTGAGAATTTTGGTTTTAGCTTATCAGAAATTACCTTACGTGGCAGTTCTATTTTTGTGAATATTGGAATCAATTCTATATTTTTCATTTTTTTCTTTTTATTTTTTTAGTTGCCGAATCTTATAGATCCAGATAGGTCCGATGTCTGGTAGGATTATTTTAAGGAACTAAAGGGTGTATGGGGTATCGAGGTAGATTTTTATTTTTTTAGCAATTTTATTTTGCTCTAAAATGGTTTGAGATCCATTTGCATGAATTGAATCTTGTACCAAATCCAATTCATCTTAAATGGATCCATATTGGTGCCCTCATGGCTAGACCAATATGGACTCTATTTGAATTTGTTTGACCAAAGTCAAGAAGAGTGTAGCTTGACTCACTATTGGTGCAGATGGAGGTAGACTTAAAGTCTTTGTAAGCCCAAGTCACCCCTAAGGTGGCCAATAGGAGGACACCTCCTTTAAACCATCCAAAAGCAAAACATTTTAAATTTGGCATTCTCATTAGCCACTAAGGAGGTGGCCTCCAACATGGCCAATGAGACACCATGCTACCTTTCTTCCTCCCTTAAATGATCCCAGAAAAAATGTTGAGAGTGTTCTCTCTTTGCTGAAAATTTTTGGTTGAAGAAAATATCATAGTGGATCTTCCCTAGTCATCTCCTACATTGAGATGTTTTTATTAAAGTTTGAGGCAACCGGATCGTGGTGCAAACCATAGCTCTAGTTGAGCGTGAACTAGAGCTGTAAGTGAATCGTTCATATGTCCGTAGTTGCTATAAAAAATTTGTACAGACTGTTGTATCTAATTCCTTCGTCGTGGTGCCCTTGTCGAGTTGGAAAGGAGTCGATTATCTGTTGTTCATGTTCATTTTTGGGTGACTCTTGATACTTTGTTGGAACTTTACCTTGTGACTTCTAATCAGGTTTGATTAAACTTGCCTCAGTTTGAATTAGTTATACATTTTGTTTTATCTAAAAGATTATCTTCTACACATTGAATCTTGAATAGAAATTTCCTATATTATTTGATATTTGTGGCTTGTTTAGTCTAACCGGAGTTGAGATAAGGTGGAAAAAATTTAACATTGAATAAGATACATTTAAAGTGTTTGTGTGTGCAGGTTGAACAATAAACCCATAATACTAAAATTTGGATTAAATTAAATTCATTGTTGAATCATGTAACACCATTTGGTTGTGTGACTGTCTGTGTATTAGATATAATCGCACTAATCAAATCATAACTCTTAATTTACTCTATAAAAATTCTCATATGATAGCTTATTGAAAAGATAACATCAATAGCTACAACGTATATGTTTAGCACATTTTTTGATTCATTCGTTTTGGCTATGAAAACTGGTCTAGAACTGAGAAAATAGTCATTTGGGTGACTGTCAGGACTGTAACAATCTAACCTCTTGTTTAGTTTGTAGCGGAGTCATCTAAACTCAAATTTAAGTGATTCTTGTTGCTCTAGTTTGATAATTAATTTATCTACAACTTTCATGTTAATTAAATTGCTGAATCAATTGTATATATGGTTAAAAGTGTCTTAGAACAGACATAACAGTCCCACCGGAGACTGTATCAGTTTGCCATTTTGTTTGAGTCATATCAAAGTCATTCGACGTCTGATTTGAGTGATTTTAGTTTTCCTGTTTTCAACACTAAATTTCCTACATATTTTGTTTTTATGTCATTGACAGAGTCCATAGGGAACAATTCTATTTTGACTTGTTTATACTGGATAATCCCAGCAGACCCACCTGTGAACATCGGTCAGTTGATTTGGTGCTCTACTCAATTCTCGACCATCAATGGTCAGATTTTTGTGTTTTCAGAATCGTTAGAAAGGAGATTATGTCATCTACAAAATCCATTTTAGCACTTTCCTTCCATTTGGAGCGAAACAGGATCCAAACATCTCTGTATTGAAAGTTGCTAGTTTTTCAAGTTATCCAGTTTAGCTTCTGCGCATAAGGATCCATTTAGATCTTGGATCATGGATCGGTCGCTTGCCAAATCCATATCACCTTGCCTCTATCCAACTACGGTCTTCAATTTCTCGAAGGAGTGTTGGCAGTCCAAAATTGGCTTTTGAGTTTGGTTAGCAAAGGCTCTGCTTAATTCGGCAAAAAATTCAAAACCCAATCTCAAAAGCGCTGCCCAAATTTCTATAAATATGGTAAGTGCTCATATTCCTGATCTAGACCCTAGCATGTACTCATAGGACCTCCTATTTCTTTCTTGAACCATTAGAATTTCTCTTATGAGCTGAAATACGATGATTTTGTTAAAATCTCAGTCCATTTATTCCCTTGAATAGGGGATGTTCTGGCAAAATTTTTAAAAGTATTCCTGAGATTTTTATACTGAAATGACGAAGTTCTGTAAAAAAATTCTAAAAGAATCCTAAGAACTTTCATGTTAAAATAGGACAATTTCTGTCAAAACTTCTGAAATAATTTTTTGAGTTTTTAGAAAATAAATAGAGTAAGTGTTGCTCAAAATCTCAGAAAACTTATGGGTTTTATTACATAGAGACAACACACATGTTATTTAATCTTCTGAATAAAATATGAAATATTAGATTTTAAACTAGGTTAAATAAAATTTGAAATATTGGCTTTGGAGTCCTCAATGCAATCACATTTTATTAGTTCATATAAATATCAAAGTAAGTTATTATACCAAAAACTTGTAATTTATAATGTTAAATATATTCTATATACTTGCATCCAAATTGTATATGTGGGTTTATGTTAGCATGAACAACTGTATACCCTAATCCATGTTCACATACTTTAAACAATGTTTACATACATTATTTTTTGTTTGCATGTATTAATTCCGGTTAATATGCTTGAATGCTTGTTATAAAGATTGTTATTCAATAATGAGAATAGGGACTAATGAAACCCTGCAGGCTTTGAATTAAAATGCCTGAAATTGTTGTTTATGAAATAAATTATTATGACCAAGGTTCAAGCAATCTTTGTTGCCATGGGGCATGTTGATGAATGTGTAGTGTGTGATTATTATTGAAAAGTATCATTGTGATAAAATTTTTCTTATATACCAGTTTGGGTTAGTCAATTCATGAGGTGCAAAAAGGGCACCAATTATTAAATGAATCATACTTACATAAACTTAAAGTATTTTTTCACCTTCACAAATGAAGTGCTTGTATATATAGAACAACATTGAATGCAATGAGTACACATGACTGTAATTGTTAACTCATGGAAACACATGAAATGATTAATTTCATTAAAAAGACAACCCTTAAAACCATTTACAGTAGGCCTACCTTGGAGAGGGTAGGTGGTACAAGCCTCGAGTGACATGTGAATATTTTTGGCAGCAAGGCATCCCATGAGTCTCTAGTCACTCAGACATTTTGGAGACCAGGGTGAGAGATCCCCCCAACTTCTACAATAAGTTCAGGATGCATCCGAATCAGTGCTTAGTGGCCTTTAGATATTTTTCTCTTGGTTACAAATTGTTACCCTTGGAATCCGTTCAGCTAGTCATTTGGGGTAATTAAAATATACATGGCATAATAAACCCCCAAATGATCTCGACTGTATGATGACTGGTGGCTCTGCGAGTACCCATAGGAAAAATAAATATCAAAACAAAAGCTCTTATATTTGAATAACTATTTAAAAAAAAAAGTAGACAATGACATTGTTATTAAATGCATGAGTGGTTATTTGCATTATATAAAATGCTTGAGTGCTGAATACATGAGTGGTCATTTGTTAAATTTATGAGTAAGCAATAATGTTATGTTGAAATTATATTAGTAGATCTTCGTGCTTATTTTTGCAGTTTGATACCTAGCATCAAATGATAAGCTTAATATAGTTAGAATCTAAATTGCACAAGTAGAATTAATTTATGATTCTTGAATATGTTTTGATATTTTAAGTTATCTAGAATTGGTATTTACTTACCAAGCTGTCACAAGTTTGATCCCATGTTATGGAAAAATACAGGTTTAGGTACATGACACCTTGCACGATAGGGGATGTCGAACAGAAGTGGCATCAAGGATCGAAACTTCTAGGATCCCGAGCAAACCTTAAATTTTTGGTTTTTAAATCCTAAGTAATTAACTATCGAGATACTTTGTAAAGGATTTGGTGTATGTAAAATGCATAATTTGGTTTCATACTTTGATTTGTATATTGTGGTTCCCAAAATATAACTCGCCCGAGGTTTTAAACCCTAGTTTTAAAAATGTTTTCACACTTTTATTTAAAAAGAAAAGAAAAGTTTTAAATTTTCATGCAATTTTTAATGGCTAATATCTTGGGGCATTACAGATGGTATTAAAGTGAAATTCTGGAAATTCTAATTCATGATCCATCCTGCTTCGAGCATTGCATTATAAGTATTCGTTTGAATTGCATTTGCATATATACAATTTACTAAAAATAATTTTCTTTTATATAAGTAGATGTCGCCTGAGGGAATGATCAAGGCCATATTTACTTTAAGTCAGATAATTGAAAGACAACAAATGATCATACAAGATTTAAAAAAACAAATCCAATGGATGCTTCAAAACCCAAGGTGGGGAGCTAGATATAGATGTCGACAAATACATCCAGGTCATGCCCCCTGAAATAAGAAGATTATACTTTTTTTAAGAAAAAAGGACACACTATCCATGAATGTCAACAAAAAACAAGCGTGTGGAAAAAGACAACAGGCAACACAAGACATCTTCGCTAGCTTATACCCTGACCTTACCTACCTTGAACTGGGCCTCGGTAACCTATACTTTAACCCCAGATTTTCTGACTTATACTCCAACCTCCAATTCTCCAATCTATACTCTCGCAACACCGGTTCACCAATTAATAGGTTCACATGACTGTCGCCAATGCTTAGAACCTCCTATTGGACATATACATTATTTAGAGCGAGATGCTCTGAGACCTTTACCAAAGCTTACTGAAAATAATAAGTAATATCTAAGTCAATTCTTTAAACGACCATAAGAAAAAGATAGGGGTTTTGTTGGTTTTAGAAATATGAAGAATAAACACCTACATTATAGATGTTGATATACATATTGTGAATATGTATAAATCTTGTCTTTTTATCCATTTATTATAATTATAAATTTATTGAATATAGGATGGCCCCTGGAGTACAAAGGAATCCACCTAAAGAATGAAACCAACAACAAGCCTTTGTTATTGAAACCCTTAACAAGTTGGCCACTGCTATAAAGGATCAAGCACAAAATAGACAAGACCCAGTTATACCAATAAAGCGCTATAACCCAAGTAAATTTTTTTATGAGAAATTCCTAAAGTTAGACCCCCCCTGAATTTATGATAAAAATAGACCCCAAAGTCATAGAAACTTGAGTATGTGAAATTGAGAAAATCTTTTATGTACTAGCTATCCTTAAAGACAGAAAAGTAGACTTCGGGGCATACAGTTTGAGAGATGATGCAGAACATTGGTGGGCGACTACCTTGAAAATAAAATTTAATAATGAGCTATTGTTATGAAAACAATTTATGGAGGTTTTCTACACTGCTTATTTTCTAAAGCATAAAGAAGCTGAAAGATGAGAAAATTTCTCGAATTACAGCAAGGACTCATATTGCCCAAATATATTATTAAATTCAGAAACTTGGAGAAGTATTGTCTACATATATATGACCCAAAAGAAGAACAAGCGATGAAATATGTCAGAGGATTGAGACCAACACTCTAGACCAAAGTATTTACCAGTAGACCAAAGACACTAGATAAGGCCGTTGAAGTGGCCACTGTAATATCTAATTTTTTTTAATGTTAATCATATCTGGATATTATCCAAACAAATAGTTTTTAACAGATCAGGATATTTATCTGGGTCCATATTTCAAGGATATATCAGTAAATAATTAAATTATCAGGGGCAAATTGATAATTTTGCCACCCCAGTGACATATTCAGGTAAATTTCTAAACCATAAATGGGTAAAAATGTAATTTTCATAATAGAGATATTTTAAAAAATTAATAAAATTATCAAGGGTAAAATATTAATTTATCGCCTGAGTGGCATATTCAGGTAAATCCTTAAACCATAAAAGGAAAAACAGTAATTTTATACCCCAAGTTGAAATATATTAACATGGGATCAAGTTAAGGGCATTTTAGTACATAATTTAGCAGGTTCTTTGGAATTTTTGATAATTTAAGGTTTTTTAAAAAATTTGAACATGATTTTCAAAAAACCACCACCCAAAACTATGGGAGGTAATGATTTTCAAAAAACCATGCTCTCTCTCTCTCTCTTCTTTAATGTTGACAAGTGGTAGCTCTCCCCTCCCTAAATGAGTGCCACCTTGAGGGGTGTAGGCCCCCCACAAGGGGGGAGGACACCTCCTCAAGGGGGATATAAATAGCCCCCACCCCCTTCTCTCTCTAACCTATCCCTCCCCCTTCTCCTCTCTCTAACTCTCTCTCTCCCCTAAATTCCCCCTTTCTCTCTCTAAATTTCTAATCTAAATCCCTACCAATTTTCTGATTTATTATGCCAAAAAACTTTTGTACCCCTTCACTCTACAGTTTGATAGTCTTGATTTGTTTGAGAGAGTTTTACCCAAACAAATATGGCCCCTGAAGCATCACTAGCAGGAGTTCTGCCCAAACCTAGTGGCAGTTTCAAGTTAACACTGCAGAAGCGCTGCCAAAATTTCCTAAAAATAGGTATGTACTCGTAGAACTCATATGAACCCCTATATGAGCTTGTAGGACCTACTATTCCTTTTCTAAACCCTTAAGATTTATCTTATGGACTTAAATACAATAATTTTGTCAAAATCTCATGTCTATTTATGCCCTCGTATAAGAGGTTTTGGCAAAAATTTTGAAAGCATTTTTAAAGATTTTCATACTAAAATGACAAAATTTCTGTCAAAATTTCTAAAAGAATCCTCAGATATTTCATGTTAAAATAGAATAAATTCTATCAAAACTTCTAAAATAATTTTTGGGTTTTTCAAAAAGAAATAAAGCAAGTGCTACTCGAAATCCCAAAAAACTTATGGTTTTTATTACGTAGAGATAGCACAAGATGCTATTTAATCCTCTAAATAAATTTTGAAACATTAAATTTTAAAATAAGTTAAATGCTGTTCAAATTTTTGTAACATCATAAATTGGCTTGTATCAAAAAATTTAAAGCACGCCATGATCATTTTTGCCTTACTTCCATTCCTAAGCCCTCAAAAAATCACATTTTATCGGATCACACAAAGATCAAAGTAAGTTTCATTATAAAAATCTTATAGTTCTAATGCTAAACATGTTCTTAATTTATGCATAATTAGGTTAAAATTTTATTCATGTTTACATACTTTAAACATGTTCATATACATTAATTCTTGTTTCTGCGTGCATTAATGAATGCCTGCTATAATGATAAGATTAAAAGTTAGTAAAACCCTGTGGGCCTTGAATTCAAACACCCAAAATTTTTATCCAATAAGATATCACAGCCAAGCTATGTTCAAGGTCCAAGTGACCTTCAATGTCATTAAACAAATCAATTGATGGGTAGCATGATATTACTTGAAAAATTTTGTCATTCGAGATTTTTAAACCCAAGAGGTGCAAATAGGGCACCAATTGCTTAATAAGTCATGCCTATACACAAACTTATATACTCCACCTTCATAGTTGAGTGCTCATTTTTGTAGAGCAACACTAAATGAGCTGGGTATATACGACCTTAGTGTTTGCCCTGGATGGGTATTTGGGTTGTTGAGCCCTGTCTTTACCTACAAATATGAAGCTCAAAAAATGTTAAGTTCTATAATTATAACCCTTTAGTCCCATTCAGGATTTATCTACCTTGTAAGGAGTAGATGATACTTGATTTGGGATTCAGTTCAGTTAGGCACCCGGGTGAAATACACTAGAATAATATACTCCTAAAATGCTTCATCTGAATGCGAATGTCGTTCCCTACGTACCAGGGTAGAAAATGAATATCAAAACAAAGACCTCTCTCACATAAATTAATATAAAAATATGCCATGTTAATATAACACATAATCATAATTTAAGTTGCATAATTTCTTACTAAAGCATGCATTTTTATTTGTTATATGAATTTAAATTACTAAAATTATATTTAGTATTTTAATTGTCTAAATTTAATAATTACTTATCAGACTGTTATAAGCCTGACCATGTTTTATGGAGAATACTGGTTCAAGTATGAAGAACCTTGTACTGTAGTGGATACTGGATGTGAGCGGCATTGAAGAATCAAGATTTTCAGGATCCCGAAAAAACTTTAGGATTTTTATTTTTCAATCCTAAATATTTAATTATTTGAAATTTTGTAAAGGACTTTGTATATAATGTATGTTTAAATTAAATTATGCTCTGATTTATATTGTAGTTCCCAGAATATAACTCACTAAAGGTCTTAAACCGAAGTTTGAAAATGTTTTTACTGTTTATTTTAAAAGAAAAAAAATTTAATTTCTACATATTTTTCAAAGGTTAAAAATCTCAGGGCGTTTAAGAGGACTAGAAAGAATCACAAAAGTAGCACATCATTGAAGCCAAAAGAGTTGACCTAAGAAGAAGTTTAAAGGAAAGAGGCTCGACCCACAGGCTAAGAAGAAGAAGAAACTGAAAGAAGCTTCGCCCAACAACCAAATGCAACATGCTCGAGATGTAACAATTTACACAATGGTCAGCCATGCCCCTGCAACACTATAGGTTGTTTATATTACGACTGTAACGGCTCGAATGATTTCTTTTCTTTATTTTTTTCTTTCTAAAATATAATAATACAACGGTCTTATCAACAGACTCGTTCCAATAGTACCAAGTACTAGACGACCCACTTGAGTGCAAGCACGAGCGTGTCTTAACCTCTTAGTACCAGATCTATTACATAACCATCCATTAACGATTTCAATTAAACCATTACATAAAAAAAATATTAATATACCAAGTTTTTTATCATTGATTTCGCCTTAATCAAATCAAGATCTAAAGAGTCAGCCTGTGCATGCACCGACATTTAGTAACACTATAGAATCACAACAAAAAAATATTGATTTTTAAAATAAATTTTATAAAATAGTTTCTTGGTTAAATCTCTGGACACATTACATTAAGAGAATTGCTACCATCGCATATCTGAATAGACATTGACTATACACAAAGTAATTAAAATTCAGAATTAAACTAATAATCAAATGTCCAATAAAATAGTCCTTTAACAATTCAGAAAGTATTAAAATTTAAATAAAACAAGAAGCCCTTGGGATCATAAAAAACATTAGTGTGCACAACCCCCTCTTGCTTCCTACACTCGCTCTGGCCATCACGTCTCCTGAAAAACATTTTATTTTAAAAGAATGAGACTTTGAAAAGTTTCAGTAAAACTCACACAACTAATGTAATATACAACACATAAAGCTTGCATGATATAAGTATCTCAAAATTTGCAACGACTAACAACAAGGCAGATAAAATTTCTACAAGCTATTCATGAATTCAAAATTTATAAACAAGTATGAAATAACAATCTTAAGTATGCTAACATCAACTCTAGAAGAGAACAAAACATATATCGATGAACATGAATTTTACCAACTTTCAGGACCAAGTAAAGCAAAATACAGTAAAGTAATGTGAGCAAGTAATTTATATTTTATCATAATTTCTCAGTCTACGTGGGTATGACATAGACCAACCCGAAATAAGCTAACTAGCTCGAGTGTTTATTATGCTATATATTTTATTATGCCCGAGTAGCCCCCTGAGTCGTATCCCCTAAGGACGAAGCCCAAAATCGTGAGAGAAAACGAACGCTTCAAGAAAACTCTACTCGGAGGGCGTGACACCTGCGTCATAACGATGATCATGATCACTCACTTTTGCAAAAAGTACCCAGAAACTGTCACCTAAGACGAACTGACAGTCCTAGTTCTCCTAATCTTCCTGCTGAAGGACCTAGCGAGAAATTGTCTCTCGCAAGTCAAACTGAAAGGTCTAGAGAATTTCATACCTTCTATCCTCTCTAAGATAGATCGCTGCCAAACAACCAGTTAAGCATACCTCGACGAAATAAGACATATCTGAAAAGGCTATCATAGGGTATCTTTAAATTAGGTCATAGGTAACACATTCAATTACCATTTAGGGTAGTGTATTTTTCATCTTATTGTTCCCTCTTATGAAACCATTATTATCTTAATTTTATCAAGCACACCAAGTGTCCATTAAACCCTGTGAGATATCACACTTCCTGCATGTATTTACAAATACCGCATACCAAAATCATAACATGCATTCAAAAGTCCAGAATCATGTTAACATGACATTTAGCAATCCACTCATGCAGTATCATATTATTTTCAATATTTCAAGATAAATATGCAATAATATCACATATACATCATTATGCATCCATATATATGACCAACATGAAACAACATTAACATGCCCACTATTCATTTTTCACATGCTTTGCAATTCTAGTCATACTCATAATCGATTTATCATAAAAAAGTATATAATCAAACTGCTATAATTGAACAGGTCCACAAATCTCACTTGTAATATGTATAGAAATAATAAATCTTAACATTAACTCTATCACAAATGTTGATCTCAGATTCAATATGATTTAAGCATTGAATTTATGAAAAGTTTAAAGAAACATCAAAACATAATCAAAGTCATTAACTCGACTTTTTCGATAAGAACTCCCATAAACCCTTACCAATCAAATCGATAGGACTACAATTAATATTTTGAACCTTCAGTCTTCAAATCATATTAAAACTAATTAAAATATCTACGATAACATATACATTGAAAAACTCATTACAACTGACCCATAATTAAAAACACATAAATCTTTTTCTCTGATTCAATCTCTTACAAGCCCAAATAAAAAAGACTTACATATTTTTAATTACACTTAATTGTAATCATGTTTAAGCAAGATTGATATACATTACTTAAATTCAGTTCATGCTTTTTAGAGAGGAAAACGTGAAGGTGAGCAAGAGCACATTACTATATATATATATATATATATATATATATATATATATATATATATATATATATATAAACATGATAGAATCCTTAGGTATGTTGGCAAAAGGCTCCTGTAAAATAAGGAGTGTTTATGGCTGAAGACAGTACCAACTAAGACTTAATTCAGCTACACAATATTCAAGTCAAGACTGCAAATGCTTATGATCACCTTGATGATGTGCGTGGGGTGCACAACAAGTCAAGTTAGCCCGAGCTCAGCTTGGTCCCAACCCGACTTAAGGTACGCTCGGTCGTTCAAACGAGTCAAGTTCGGTCATCCGTGTCGGCTCGTTTGAGCTTGCCTGAATGGTCAAGCCAGATCTGGACCACCTGGTGCTTTCTGAAACGTTGATCTGGTTTGACATGTTTTAATTTCCCAAAAAAGGGGAAACACCGCTTCACCAGTTTGAATTTCAAAAAAAAAGATAAAGCCTCCAATTGCCAGCTGGTCTGACATGATATCACAGATGTCATGGTTGACGTCGACGTGAGGCCACGTGGTTTACTTCCTCAATCTCGTTATTTTTGTTTTGGAGATTTTGATACCTGTGTGCAAGGTTGTTAAATGCGATGAGGCGAAGCGAGGCGTTGAGCCTGCGCTTCGCCTCTGAGGCGTACGCCTCTCACAACTGGAATGGAAGTGAAGCGGTGGGAGGGGAGGCAGTAAGAGAAGGACCACCCGCCCAGCTGGTACGGAAGCGAGGGATATGCCGGTCTTCCGGTGGTCGGAGAAGACTGAGCAGCAGCTGCAGCACAACAACTCCGGTGGTCGGTGGTCATAACTGGTCGGAGGTTGATGAGGGGCACATCACAGCAATGGCTCAGTACCTTGAGCGTGCGGCTCGCCTCTGAGGCGTACGCTTCAGGTACTGAGGCGTACACCTCTCACAACACTGCCTGTGTGTGTGGTGGTGGGGGGGGGGGGGGAGGGGTGCTGCTGGTGGTTGATGGGGCTAATGTTGGAGGTGGCGGCCGGAGCGTCATCTCTCTCTGTGTGTAGAGATGGAGGACCGAAGGCAGTCCACGATGTGGTACGGCTGATGGTGGCCAGAAGGGGCAGGAGCAAGGTTGTTAAATGCGATGAGGCGAAGCGAGGCGTTGAGCCTGCGCTTCGCCTCTGAGGCGTACGCCTCAGGTACTGAGGCGTACGCCTCTCACAACTGGAATGGAAGTGAAGCGGTGGGAGGGGAGGCAGTAAGAGAAGGACCACCCGCCCAGCTGGTACGGAAGCGAGGGATATGCCGGTCGTCTAGTGGTGGGAGAAGACTGAGCAGCAGCTGCAACACAATAACTTCGGTGGTCGATGGTCACAACTGGTCGGAGGTTGATGAGGGGCGCATCACAGCAACGCCTCAATACCTTGAGCGTGCGCCTCGCCTCTGAGGCGTACGCTTCAAGTACTAAGGCGTACGCCTCTCACAACACTGGGCAAGAGTGGAGGTGGCTGCAGAAGGGGCATCTCTCTCTCTCAACGCTGCTTTCTCCTATTCTGCCTTGCTCCTCCTCTCCACTGTTGAGGTCACCTCCTGTCGGAGCTCTGCGCTTACCTTCGTCTCCGCCTCTCTCTTCCGCCGGAGAAGAAGCCACCACCGGAGTTACTTGATCTCGGCTCGTTACAACCATTCACGCTTTTGAGACTCCAGCCGAGCCATAACGAGCCGAGTTACTCGATTTCGGCTCGAGCGCGGCTATCACGAGCTGACCCGAGCTCGGCTACAAGCTGAGTTCGAACAAGACTTCTCAGACTTGGCTTCAAGCTCGAGCCGAGTTTGAGCAGTATATTTTTCTGTTGAGCCGAGCTTCTTGAGCCTCAGCTCAGCTCGAGTCCCGGCTCGTGTGCACCCCTAGGTGTGTGCATACATATAGCTTTGACTTTCTGTTTCTGTTTGTGTCCTTCAGCAGGTTCAAGCTTTGCTGTGAATGACCTCGGAGATTTAGTCACTATCTCGAAAATAAAAGGAATAAAGAAACTTGATTATGTAAAGGTCTCAAACAGTAAAAAAACACCTGCAAACTCTCTCTGAAACTATTTAGGGCAGCGTAAGGCTCAGGCTTTGAGGACACAAATCAAATCCCAGTCTGCCATGCCACAGAGGGAAAACTAAAGAGTAGAAAATAAAGAACCACCATCTACCACTCCAATGCTTATATTTGTGTACTGTGTTATTGCATGAGTGTGCGTATTCGTGCATGCGTTTTACGATTCTGAGCCACATTACAATATGGTTATGAAAACAAATGATGTATGTCAGGAAGATAAAGTTGAATTAGAAATAACACAAATCATTTTCAAGTTAACCTTAGCACAGAAAAATGGTAAATATACATGTCAAACAGTCAACGGTTAGCTTTGGCTTTTAAGATTGCATCATTGCAATCAGACTTTACCAAGATAATAAATTATGTTGCAATACAAATACTAATAATTTATACAGGCACTTGACTTCTAGCAAAGAGAATTGCAGTAGGATCACTTGAATTAAAACAAACCAAAACAATCTCAATCAGTGGATTACGGATTTCAGATTACAGCACAAGTAGAGAAGTTTGCAACTATGCAGCCAGCCAGTGAGCCTATCAGGCCTGCACAGCTTGATGACCAACCTTATTGATACCAATAATGAGGGTCACAATACAAAGGCTATCTCAAATATGGGAAGTAAAAGTAAGCTTCATATGCTCAGCACTACGTTAATTCGAGCAAAACTTCATTCAAGCATATAAAAATAATAATAATCCAGGAAGTTACAAGCCAAAACTGTAGTGCCTGATCTTAGATCATGTGGTCATAGCAACTCTGAATAAAGAAAAGTTATAAAGAAACTCATCTATTTGACCCTTCAACAAAGAAGGGTCTGATAAATCCAAAAGGTGAAAAGAATAAAACATGCAACTCATTGTCTGATAATTAAAGCATTTTTATGACATTCAAAATTTTGGTTTTATAGAAATCCAGATGTTGAACCATAGTTACCGGAAGCGCCCCTATAGTAGGGGAAGCACGCTTCCCCGATACACGCTTCAGAAGCGTGAAACGTTGTGCTTCCGAAACGCGTGGGGGAAGCGTCCTCTTTTTTTTGGAAAGCGTGTTTCCCTCCCATTTATGGGAAGCGCTCTTCTCCCACGCTTCCCTCTTTTTCCATTTTATTTTTTATTTTTTTCTTCTTTTTTCGCTTCCTAGGTCGCTTTTGAGACGGTTCGTGATTCGCTTCTAAGTAGTCCCACGCTTCCCGCTTCCTAATTTTTTGAAAGTGCCTCGCTTCCCGCTCCCGCTTCCTCTTCTGGCAACCATGTGTTGAACACATTTTTTAGACCATTGATAACGACCCCCATTCTAAGACTACAAACAAAGGCTGACCTCAGATAGAATGCAAGTAGCCTGTCCAAGAAACTGCTGATCCTCCAGTTTGAAGTCATAAAACCAAGGTCACGTTAAAATTTTGGGAATTATATATATATATATATATATATATATATATATATAGAGAGAGAGAGAGAGAGAGAGAGTAATGGGTCCGTGCTAAACCCATTTGGTGCTAAACAGCGTGCTAAATAGTTTTTTCAGCTTCTCCGGTGCTATTTATGCAGTTCTGGCCCTATATATTAAGAATCTACACCTGGATCATGTGTTTTCGATGAAAAAAACAATGTTTGGAGCCTCGAAAATTTACAAAGATTTTGGACCATTGATTTTTCGAACTTTATAAAAACCCACCCATGTGTTGGAATCAAACACTTCAAGAGCTGATCCCTATAAAATCAAGTACATAGATCACATCTGTACGGTCAGAATTTAAAAATAAAATGAAAAAAGCCCAAAAAACCTATTTAGCATGTGGTTTAGCACCAACCCATATATATATATATATATATATATATATATATATATATATATATATATATATATATGCAAACAGTTTAACTCACCATAAAGAAATAAAGAAAACCTACTCTCAGAAAAAAAAAGGAATAAAATTAAAGACATGCCAAAGACTATCATCTCAAGTTCTATGTTCATGACAACAACAAAAGTAACAGTAGTAATAGTGGTAGGCTGGTCACAGAAATCCTGGTTGAGTTCTTGCAGATGCTTTCTGGTTGAGTATTTTATTCATGGTTAACTAAGAGTGATGCAAGATTTCAGACATGTAAGAGGATTGCAAGCATGCATAAAACCCACCAAGGAGTCAAGGACTAACATTTAAAGTAAACCTTCAAGGTAGCCATTTCATATCCAGATATCACAAAAACCCGTCTGTTATAAATTATAAAAGGAAAAGAAAGGACTTATTTGCATATCCATTCACTTCAAATAGCCATAATAGCAAATCACGATCCACACCAGCCTAGTACTCAACCAAACATCTAATTTTATACAATAAAGGTAAAAAACCAAGCAAAGAAGAGTTCAATGAAACAAGTCACAAAATCAATGGTGCATCACATCAGAAGTTCCAAAACGTATTTAGACTGTTACCCTCTCTGCAAGGCTATGACTGTCAGTTGTTTGATCCCTGGCCCTTGTTGGACTTTTCAACTTCAAAGCAATACCCAAATAGACTTACAAACGAGTTGATGATTCAAACATATAGCCATCTTTCAAAGGACCAAATTCTGCAGCTTTTCCACCATCTGCAATTTTGAAGGAACTTAGTGAAATTTCCATGTACAGGTACGGGTAAACTTTAGAGCCACTATCCAAAGTTTATCCAGGCTTGAGATTGGGCAAGTGTGCAAACAAAATTCAAACAATGTCCCAAGAGCTCAGCGTTAAGCTCTTAACTGGACATTGAATCTCAGTTTGAACAGGCTACACCTCCACCCACAATACAAGTGAAATTTTGACCTTAATAAGTAGCATCCGTTTACTCGTAAAATATAGCTGCATGATATAGTGCATTTGATTTATTGCTAACAATAGAAAGCAGTCTGAACCTCAATGCCCCAAAAGGAAGGTGCAAGGGCATGACTGCAGTAACCGCTCTTGTACCATGTCTAGCAGTTAATAAAGTAACACATGAAAATATATAATGGATATAGAGTCCTTCACTTGTGTCAGCATCAATTGCAGACATTGGGCCTTATGATCGTTTTGCATATCTGCTTGGCAGGCAACTGTTGACGGTGAGGTATGTTGCCGATACTATTAAAAAAAAAGTTCAATCCAACACAAAATTCAAGCAAGAAGCTCGGGAGGATAATGAAGCAGTCAAATCCTTAAGGAGGTTGATGATTCTGCGTTTGCTTCTACAAAATGTGCAATCAACCGATATATTCTCACATAAACAAGCCTACCTAGCTTTGGTTGCTGATAGATCGCCTTATACTGTAGCACTTCTCATAATCGTGCTGCAAGTTCTTGTTCGTGATTCCGTTGTCATTCGTTGGACGTTGCGGTCGTTCTCTGCTGATCAATCATATCATGGTTCAGTTCTTTGGAGAAACTCATATTATCAGCATAGCATCTGAAGATGGTTCGACCAGCATCAATGAAACCCGGAGCTCAGTGGAGAATCATGATAAATCATTTTATCTCCACAACTCCGATAACAGAGGTCAGATGCTCGTATCCCAATCAACTGATAGTCATATTTAGACAGGTAACAGAAGCAGATCATCATGAAAAATGCTGAGAGGGCCTACTTAGGCCTTTGTGACTTGATATTATCAAGTTGCGAAATACAGAAACACAGAAGCAATCAGAGGTTTGCCAAGATCACCTTATCAGATGAATATGTGCTACACTTGCTCAGAACGATGTTGTATGTCTCTCACTGTTCTTCAGCAAATCTACTTAAGATTTTAGGCTGCACTTCAAGCCCTGAATTTGCCTCTGCCAGTCTTTTCCATAATTATAGTGATTTTTGTGGATCGGATTGCTTCCATTTGTTCACTGCACCAACCATGGATGGAGTAGATGATCCCCCACTTCCAGGTTCACCTAGTATCTGCCACCAAGAAAGGAAAAACACTCGCCTGCTCTAGAAATAAAAGAGATGGATATGATTCAAGCAGATATTGCACAGAACTTGAAAACATTTGAAGTTAAAAAACAAGAAGAGAATGATCTTTATTATATATATATATATATATATATATATATATATATATATATATAAAGTTTTCATGGTCAAACTTGGGACATATCCTGGTTGATAACTTAGATGCTAGAAAGAGCACTGATCTAAATCAGATATTGACTGGCTGTTTGTGACACTAGCAAGACTTGCGGAAACACACAGAATATTAGATGTAATGCAGACAGATAACGGACTATAAAATCCATTAACTGCATAGCCATAAATAAACCAAGAGCTTTAGATCACACCATGTTGTAAGCAAAAAGTTAAAAACAGAATATTTAGTACCAAGATGAAAAGGGATTACAACATGAGGAATCAAACTTTTTCACACATTAAAGCGGACATGCATGCAGTACAGACAGACGAGCATGCACATGTGTGGGAGAGAGATTACCGTAGATGATCGTGTCCCCAAACAGAAGAATCGAGCAGACAGGTTTCTCTCGACCGTGTCTTTGTGATGACCTAGAACACTCGGTTCCCCTTGTCAATCTGCTCTCTGCTCCACCGTGATGACCAGAGATGATCAGAAGAGAGATAGACCGTCAGAGGGTTGAAGAGAAGAGAGAGAAAGAGACAGCGCTCAGGGGGCGAAAAGGAAAGAAGAGAGAGAGAGAGATCAAGGGGGCGAAAACTCGCCCAGCAGAGAAAGAGAGACCAGGAGAGCAAAAACTCACCCAGCAGAGAGAAAGAGAGATCGGGGGCCAAAACTCGCCCAACAGAGAGAGAGATCAGTGGGTGAAACTAGCTCAGCAGAGAAAAAGAGAGATCGGGGGACAAAACTTGCCCAGCAGATAGAAAGAGAGAACAAGCGGTTGAAACTTACTCAGCAGAGCGAGATCAAGGGTTGCCCAGCAGAGAGAGAGAGTGAGGGAAGGCGCAAAATGAAAAAATGTGAGGGAAGCCTACCTGCTGTTCAGCGGAAGTTTCACCTGCTGCAATAACTTCCTCACCTGCTACTCAGCGGAAGTTTCGCCTGCCGCAATAGGACTCAACAGTGACTTTCACAAAACAATTGCCACTATAGGTATGTGCGGCAATTTTGATGGGTTGGACGTTGTATAGTGGTCGTTGTTTAATATATTTGTAGTGAAAAATGAATACATACATTGATTCATTGATTGAAAAATGAACCTACTCATGTATATATTCATTCATTCATTCAGAAATGAACCTACTCATACAATCATTCATGCATTTATTAAAAAATGAATGAACATGCTCATACATACATATATTTCTTTAATTCAAAATGAACTTTTTCATATAATCATTCATTGATTTATTCAAAATGAACTTGTTCATACATATATTCATTTCATTCATTGAAAAATGAACCAGCTCATACAATCATTTATTCAAAATCAAACTGTTCATACATATATCATTTCATTCATAAAAAAATGAATTTGCTCATATATTTATTTATTTTGTTCATTTAGTCGAAATGAACCTTCTTATACATTCATTCATTCCAAAATGAACCTGCTTATACATAATATTCATTTCATTCATTTAAGAATGAACTTGCTCACACATTTATTTATTCCGTCCATTCATTCAAAATGAACCTGCTCATACAATCATTCTTGCATTTATTAAAAAATAAATGAATCTGCTCATACATACATTTATTTTTTTCATTTAAAACAAACTTGTTCATACAATCATTCATTTATTCAAAATGAATCTGCGCATACATATATTCATTAAAAAATAAACCTGTTCATACATTCATTCATTTCGTTCTTGCATTCCAAAATGAACTTGCTCATATATTTATTTCTTTCATTCAAAATAAACCTACTCATACATACATTCATGTATTCAAAATCAAGTATATAAGAGAGTGTCATTCATTCATTCGTTCCATTCAATCCAAAATAAACATGCACCTACATTCATTCATGTACTCGAAATCAAGTATATATATATATATTGTTAAGATAATTGTACTCTTGGTATATATATAATATATACATCTTCATACATATAGTATGCATGTATCAAAAAAACGATATCGTCAAGACCTCTCCAGAATAGACGAAGGGTCGGTCAAGTTTCTGGGGCTAGGCCTAGAAGGACTCTAACTAAGAGTCAGGCAAGCCAAAAGAGCAATCATAGATTCCGCACGATAGGTCCGCCCATTCCCAGAAGGAAAAGGTAGAAGAAGAAAGAAGGTACAAAGCACTCACAAAGCTTTGCGTTAGGACTTTGCTCGTTGAGGCAAGGCTCCTTTTCTTTGGAGTTGTGGGTCAGCATCTAAGGATAGTTCTGCGGAGAGTGAGTGGGGGGTTCTCTGTGTTAAAATGTACTCATCAATTATTGTAATTAGATATATTATATATATATAAAAGATGATACATATATGGTATATATGTATATGTATCTTCCTAACTATATATATAAAATATATATTTTCCTATATTAGTCGTAGGGGTAGTTTAGTTATTTTACGCATATTTCATTTTGGAATATGATTGTATTTTCTCTTTTATTTTTATTTTTATTTTTTATTTTTTCTAAATTTATTTTTTGTGGTTTGCGCCACATTTGAGGACTCCCCAAAGAGTCGTTGGGGAGCCCCCAACGGTCACAAATGTGACCGTTGGGGGCTCCCAACGACTCCTTTGGGAGCCCCCTATGTGGCTCCTCAAAGACTTATAAATAGGGGCTTTCCCCCTTGTATTTGTTACTTCTTTGAGGAGCTTTTGCTCCATTGTAATGGGTGTTACACCCTTCTTCTCTTCAATAATATTAATTTATGCCTTATGGGCATTTTTGCCCCTTTCATGGGTTTATGTGTTAGCACATTATGTGCTTGTGTTTTCCCCTTTAGTGGGTATATCCGCACTTCATGTGCATGTGTGTGGGTTCATTATTGAACCTAATGTATTCAAAGTCGTTTCCTTACATGGTATCAGAGCAAGGTTGGGATCGAGTTGCTCTTTTGTTGCATCGGGAAGCATGCTATTCAAGAAATTTTAAAGAAAAATGGCGAAGTCCTCATTTCTCTCTTTTGTTTCTTAAAATTATTCGGTATGCATTATATTTCTTTAAGTATTGTGCATTATGAAGAATTAAATATGTTTTGCATATGTGTTCTCTTTGTCATTATGAGTTTGAGTTCTTAACATTTCATTGAACTTTTTTCGTATATTATTCTTTTTCGTATGTCTTTTCTTGAAAGTTTTTTATTGGTAAATTCTATAACCGGTGAACTTGTTTTTCGAATAATTAAATATGTGATTGCTCAAAACATGGTCTAATAGGTCGATAAAAAATTATGACCATTGGAATTTTTGAATTTATACCTAATTTTGGTTGTAAGAATACCGTTTATATGAAAAATAAGTCTTTTAAGAAAGTTATGTTAAAAGTAAAATGTTTGTGAGATATGTAGCATTGCTCACATACTCTCATCATAATTGTTGGTTCATATTAAAGGTATGTGTTTATCCACTAAAATATCCTATATGAGGCTTTTCATAATATCGTGTGATTGACATATATTAACTATGAAAAATTCCTTATTAATTTTTTATTTTCCTACCTAACGAGTTCTTTTCATATGAGCAATAGTTGACTAAGAAGGCATTTTATAATACCAATTGAATTAAGTTTTAAAAAATGATCTCATGAAATATGATTATTTTCTTTACATTCTTCAATTCAATTTCAAGAATGTGTTTTATTTATGGTCTTCATTAATGTTTATTGCATACTTATTACATTAGGAGTTGGTTATAATCTATTAAGTCATATGTTTTTAATAATATTATGATTTTTTTTTGTTTTTTAGATTTATGCCATCACGCAATCATATTATTCTTTTTTGTTAGGACTTTCTCCACTTTAATGAAGTTTTCCCTCTTCCTTTTCGTATGTACCCTCTTTTGGGGATTTGTTTTTGTGTTGAATCTCTCTTTGAGAGGCCTTTTGATCCTTGTGAATCTTCTTATGAGTATATACTCTTTAAGAAGATTTCATGATTGTTATAAGCTTCTTTTTAAATGACAATATTGGTTTTTATGAGATTTTTTAAAATATTATCATCTTTATGAATGCTTGGGAGTTCTCTCTCTTTTTTCAATAAGGGTTGTTTATATTGTCTTCTTTAGGGCTTGTGTTTGTTTTGTCCCTTAGTGGACTTGTGAGATTGTTTCTTTTATCGTTGTAAGTGCTTCCACAATATATTGTTATATGTTGTCCTAAATTTGTTATTTGCTCTTTTTAAGATTATTGTCATTCGACATCTTGTATTGCGTAAAAATGCATCTATTATCATTTGATGTGCATATAATTGCACTTTATATCTATTATAGTTAAAGGCTTGATTTGATTCTTGGATTATTCTAAATCGGTTCTTGCACATGACATTGCTTAATATTCTATGTTGTGTTTGTGGCATAAATAAGTCTTTTGATATAAATGACTTCTTTTTAAAGATTTGATCATGATTAAGCATAATTCATGTTTATGCAAAATTATTGTTGTGATTGATTATATTGGACCTTTGATTTGATTTTTTCAAATCGACCCGCTTTGTAAAATTACGTATTTGGAAAATGATTTCCTTATGTGTTCTTTGTCTTTTTGTGGCATTTATATTTGTCCATCACATGTTATTTAATGCATCATTTGTTTAGCCTTATTATTGTTATATTAGAGATGTTTGTTAAGGTGAGTTATGTGCACCTTGTATTATGTCATTTTAGGTTGTCAACTTGTAGTTTGACCCTAAAATGACTTGTTATGTGATATCTAATTATGAGTGCGTCATTTATTTTTGGCCATTGTTCCTATGGATGCTCTTAATTATGTGAACCTATGATGGATATATGATGGTTGGAACCTTAAATGTTTTAAGATATATTAAAATCAATGTTTTATTTGTTATATGTTTGTCATTACAAGTCTTATTGCCTCAAAAGTCTTCTCATTTTATAACTCTTATCTAAGTGTCATCATATGTAGACAAGAATTTTATTACACCTTTGTGTGTTGGTAGCCCTTTGTTGGCTTTGTTCTCTTGGTCTAGTAGCTGAACACACTTGTCTTGAGTGTTTTTATATGTAGACAAGGCGCGTTGATTCACACCATGGTGTGTGATTTTAGTCCATGTTGGCAGTTGTGTCCTTGTTCTAGTCGCTGAAATGTATGCACATGGTTGACTTCTTTCACTCATTTCAAGTGTCATTTTATGTAGACAAAAGATGTATTGTGTTTTAGCCCATGGTTGACTTGATACTCTTGCTCTAGTAGCTGATCATACTTGCTTTTTAGTGTCTTTTTACGTAGACAAGAGATGCTTTTGGTCCATGTTGGCGTGTATTTTCTTGTTCTTGTCGTTGATACACTCATTTCAAGTATTATTATATGTAGACAAGAGATATTTTTACACACGTTTGTGTGTGTCTTTTGGCCTTTAATGCCATTATGGTTATGTTCTTGTTCTAGTAGCTTATACACTTGATTTGTGGGTTTTAAAAAGCTAATGAGGTAATTGCTTATAGTAGATGAACTATTGTTGAAATTTGTAAAATTTCTTTCAGATTTTGTCCTTTAAAGATACAAGAGAATCATATCATTAATATGCATATTTTAAAAGCAAATTCTTTTGGCATTTACTCTACATATTAAGTGCTTATGGTTTTGACCACCTTTGTATTTAATATGCAAAATGAATTTTTATAATGGCAATCATTTGAGTGAGATGTTCTTAAATGTGTAAGGTTCCCTACTAAAATAGAGAAATGTGTAGATTATGCATTGTAAAATGAATAACACCCATTAATTCATACCTCTTTATATGCTTCTTTGAAGCCTTCTTGAGTGAAATATATATTTTCCTCTTCTTTTGGGTGTTTTGCCACTTTTGTGGTTTTGTTGTTCTCTTGCCCATTAGTGGCTATTTGGGTATGTGCGTGCTCTCTTGTTTGCTCTTGAAGACTTCGTTTCTCTTGTTCGACACTTCATTATAAGCTTCTTATGGGGTCCCATGGTGGACCATTGCTTTATTCCCCATTGTGGGGTTGTGTTTTGTCCATTTTTAGAGCTTGTGAAAACATTATGCATTTTTGTAATTCGTTTCCTCTTTGACATGATATATGATTTTGAAATTTTGGTTTTCTAAATTTTCTTTTCATGCTAAAGTAATTATCCTATCATGTGCTTCAAATTTCTATGCATAAGTTATATTTTTGCACCATTGTTTTGTGGGTGAGTCATCCGATATGATTTTGATTAATCTTGTTAGAAATGTTCCATTTGAGTAAATTGCAAAGATATTTTTTACTTGTTCTTGGTTGATATTCCACAGGATCTTGGAGATGGGATAAAAAGTACCCTGGATAGATCGGGAAATGTGTTCACCATTAGAAGACAATTGGTGGAAGGCATTTGCAAATTTCAATGACATCTTTACCGAAGCCTCTTGGAGTCTTGCAACTTTTTTCAATCTTTTCGTTTCCCCACGCAAAGTTTGAGGGGGGGTGTTAAAATGCACTCATCAATTATTGTAATTAGATATATTTTATATATATAAAAGATGATACATATACATATATGGTATATATGTATATGTATCTTCCTAATTATATATATAAAATATATATTTTCCTATATTAGCCGTAGGGGTAGTTTAATCATTTTACGCATATTCCATTTTGGAATATGATTGTATTTTCTCTTTTATTTTTATTTTTTCTAAATTTATTTTTTGTGGTTTGCGCCACATTTGAGAACTCCCCAAAGAGTCGTTGGGGAGCCCCCAACGGTCACAAATGTGACCGTTGGGGGCTCCCAACAACTCCTTTGGGAGCCCCCTATGTGGCTCCTCAAAGGCTTATAAATAGGGGCTTTCCCCCTTGTATTTGTTACTTCTTTGAGAAGCTTTTGCTCCATTGTAATGGGTGTTACACCCTTCTTCTCTTCAATAATATTAACTTATGCCTTATGGGCATTTTTGCCCCTTTCGTGGGTTTATGTGTTAGCACAGTATGTGCATGTGGTTTCCCCTTTAGTGGGTATATCCGCACTTCATGTGCATGTGTGTGGGTTCATTATTGAACCTAATGTATTCAAAGCCGTTTCCTTACACTCTGGTCTTCGGAAACAAGTAGGCACAAAACTTCTACATATATAGTTATTTATATATATATATATATATATTATATATATATTTAGATATAATATATATTTAGCTTAGTCAACCTAGGTTGACTGTGTTCTAGCCGTTGGGCTAACTCCAACGGCTAGAAGGGACTCCTTCCCTTTTAACTCCTCTATCTTCTCTCCTTTTTGGCCTATATATATGGGTGGGTATGTGACTTTGAATGTGAGAGAGTGATTGGTAGTTTCTTAGGTTTTGAATTATTTATTTTTAAGTCTTGTGTTCTATGGGTATTTCTATTGTAAATGTGTATTTAACTACATTGTATTCTTGGCCCATGGGACGCATTCTAGAGTGCATTAGGATCCGTACCATTTCATGACAAGTATCATATTATACGAAAAACAAAAATGTTATCAATGAATCAATATACCAGTATGTGAGTAGCATAATATGTCAACCCCCAACCTCAGCCCCAAAAAGTGTATATCACTCAAACACAAAAATATATCAAAATACTAATACTAAAATAAAAAAATAGGAAGAGTAACACAACAAGAAAAATACAGCATCCCCTCAAACATTGTCTAGTTACTCCTTGAAAAATTTGGTATCCAACATGAAACAAAGCCTTTCACGTAGAGAAGAAAAGAAAGAGAATAAGGGTTAGGGCAGATTTCAAAAATCACATTCCCAATGTGGGAACGTGCGTGCTATTAACCACCTTTTATAAATAAGAAAGTGGTTGTTTACAATAATGCTCCTATAACACAAACATAATATATACATCAAGTGAGGGCAAAATAGAACAAACAAAGAATAACAATTAAATATAAACATGTGACCCTGATATGGAACGAATCTGGATATGGGTCTAGATTTACGGTTCAACCACTATCCAATACCCTCCTTTAAGTTATACATGGTCTTCACCATGAACAACTTGTTTTTAAGGTACCAAAATCTTTGTGTTGTCAATCCTTTTATGAATAAATTGGCTATTTGATTTTTTGTGCCCACAAATTTTGCTTGTAACTCTCCATCTTCAATCTTTTGCCTCATAAAATGTTAATCAATCTCAATATGTTTTGTTCTACCATGTTGAACAGGATTCGACGATATTTTAATGGTACTTTGATTGTCAAAAAATAACATAGTCTTTGGCAATCTTTCTCCTAATTCTGACAACAAAAATCTCATCTATGTAAGTTCTGATAACTGCTGCCATCACTCTATACTTTGCTTCAGTGCTCGATCTAGCAAATGCTTTTTGTTGCTCCATGATATTAAATTCCTTCACGTCTACATGTAGAAAAACATTTTTGACATCAAGTTGATTCAATGGCCAGTTATATTCAAGTGCAAGGGATAGTATAAGCCTGATAGTACACATTTTAACCACAAGGTTGAATGTTTCATCATAATCCAGTCCATACTCCTGGGTGTAGACTTTTGCTACAAGTTTGTCTTTATATCGTTCTACTGATCCGTATGACTTGTATTTTATCTTATACACCCACTTTGACCCTACTACATTATTGTCTTTAGGTCTTGGTACTATTTTCTATGTTTGACACTCATGCAAAGCCTTCATTTCTTCATTCATAGCCTCCACCCACCTTTTATTTTTTACTGCTTGGACATATGATTTTGGCTCATCATGCTTGCTTATTTAAACTAGTAACATTTGATGATCTATGAATTTTTTTTTATAACTCACCCATCTATCTATAAGATGTTGAACTCTACTTGATCTCCTTAGTTTATGTATTTGATCATGGATTTGTTGTATATTCTCATTTGACGATTTTGCATCTTGTGCTCTCACCTTTCTGCTATATACCATACCTTCTTTATATCTTTGAAAATCGGTAGTAGTAGGCTGGTCATTCTGAGCATCAACTGCTACAATATGATCTTCTGATTGATTCCCACTCGATTCATTATGTTAAGGCCATACATTCTCAAGTAACTCAAACAATTGGGCATTCAACTATGGCTGATACACTTCTATTCTCGGGTGTGTCTTCCATCGCAAAATGATTGTTCATGTTCCTAGACACATTTTTTAACAACATTTCATCAAAAACTACATTTTGAGATATCCGAATGCATTTACTTGATGGATCATAGCAGTGATACCCCTTGTAATTTTTTGCATACCCCACAAATCTACATACATGAGCTCTTTCATCAAACTTAGTTTTTGTTGCCTTGTCTATATGAACATAACATGTGCATCCCCAAGTCTTTAGTTCACCATAAGTTGGATGCTGCCCATATTGCTTGAAATATGGTGCTTATTTTTCAGCCTTCTCGTAGGGAGCTTGTTTATCACAAGCAAAATAGAGTGAAAAACTTTCGCCCATAAACACAAAGGCATATTGCTTCCATGAATCATTGCCAATTCACTCTCTATAATATGGCGATGCTTTCTTTCAACAATGTCATTCTATTGAGGTGTATATGGGCATAAAATTCTACGATTAATTTCATTATCATTAAGATATGCAATGAACTCATTTGAATTGAACTTTCCTCCCATCACATTGAAAATTAATGATAGATGAGTTGAACTGATTTTTAACAAATGGGTGGAACTTATGAAAGATATTGAAAACTTCATATTTACACCTCATAAAATATATCTATGTGAAACGTGAATGATCATCAACAAATATAACATAATACATGAATCTTTGGGCATAGTCCCCCAAACATCTGAATGTATAATTTCAAAAGGCTTAGAACCTTTATTATCAAATGGTAAAAAAGGTAATACATGACTTTTCGACACCTGACAGTTAGGACATAAGAGACCTTCAGAAAAGGTACCAAGACTAGACCTAAGGATCAAGTTATCAGAGACAAGACACTCTACAAACTGCCTACTACAATGAGTTAAACGACTACGCCATATTTCAGGCTTATTGGACTCATCAACAATGGAAACATAAACAAAGGAGGGTGATGACAAAGGCAACAATTTCAGCTTGGGGAAGACTTCTACCAACGACTTCACAAGCTTGATATGACTCTCATTGGGGACATACATGTTCCCACACCTTTTCCCTTCAGTGAACGTCTTCCTCATGAGAAGATCCTTTACATAAACAAAATCAAGTGTAAATATGACACAATAAGTCATGTCATCTACAAGCTGAGAAACAAAAATCAAGTTTTTTTTATAAGGTATTCGGCAATGCGATAGACTTTGAATCAGAGATAGGGACAAAAACATGATCGGCATGTGAAATGGGGTATCGAGTTCCATCACCAATAACAACATTGTGATTACCATGATAAGGAATTAATTCAAAAAACTTACCCACATCACCACTAATGTGATTGGCTTCTCCAGAGTCTATGTACTACACCACTTCCTCATTATGCTTTAGATTCAAACCCGTAAGTGCAACAAGTAGGAGATTCTTGTCCAGTGTAACAACATTTGAACTTTTTGCCTTGGTTGCCCTTTTTATTGTTCCTGCCATTATTATCCCTCTTAATTCATATGCATGCATCCATCATTTAAAAATTTGTATAATGGTGATTTTGAATATTTTTGGAGTTGTTAGGATTCTCATGCTTGCATATTTGTTGTTGAATATGCATGTATTAGAAGGTTTATGTTCATAGGGATGCATGCTTAGAATTCTAGTTCGTATATGCATGTAGGCGCATATTTAAATTTCTTTATCATGAGCTCATCGACAACCCATATGAAATTTTTTTTCTTAGTCATGAGCGGGCTCATCAACCACCCAGCCGAGAGGTTATTATAAAGTTTGTTTCAAGTGCATGTGTATACATGAAATTAATGTGTGTTTCACATGTACGTAAATGCATTAATGTTCACATGTTTTAATTGAGATGATTCATGAATAAAAGCACGCATGTGGAATGATTACATGAAAACACATACACATGAATAGTGAACACTTGCACGTGAATGTTGTAGTTCATGCACATTGTTAAATTGACATATAGAAATATGCATCGGAAAACACATTGACATCATTGCATATATGGCATGTTGCTATGATTTTTTCATATGATGCATCGATGATCAAATAATAGATCATTGTGGGTTGTGAGAGCCTTGAGCTTGGATTGCACCTTCTTTACTTATTTTAACGCATCACAAAAGTTACATTGATATTATTTCACTATATTACATTGTTCTATGTTTTTCACGGGCTGTGGTCCCGTGATAAGTCTCGCATGTGGATATGCGAACTTGTGTTATTAGTTTTGCACGTAGAATTGCAAATTAATGAAACTAAAATTAATAACAAGATAAATAAAGAGAACAATGTAATATACGTTCTCAAATATCTCTTCTTTAGAATGAGACTCTTAGACTTTGCGATTTTGGAGAACCGTAAGGATACTAAAACTCCGTGTGCGTTGTTATTATCCCTGAACCCAATATTGAGGTTCTTCGTCTTACCACGATTTTAGGGAGAACCAGCTACTTTACCTGGGGGTGGTGTATAGACACAACTGTTATTTTGGTATACCAAAAAAGTGATACTTGTGGATTTGGATGTCCCTGGTATCCCGACATTAGATTTGGATGTCTAATGTTCCGAAGGCTATTTCGATCAAGGGCTAAGTTTGAAACCCAATAATAAAATATAACTTGTGCTAAGTTATCCTGGGGACCTAACTTGACCTCGAGAATTTCTTACCCATTTTGAGTATCTGCAGACAACGGTAATAAAAAAAACTTAAATTGTGTCATTTAATAAAGACATGCATATGAAAAGAAAACTATGATAAAAGATAATAATTTATTCATGCATAAAAAACATGATATTCATGTTATGCATTAGATCATGCATATTTACTTGTTCCCTTAATTATGATATATTGGTGACTGCATGATGTTTATTCTCTAATGCATGTTAAATATTTTTATTGCTTAAATTGTAGTCTTTATTGTTTATTAAGTTGTTCCTTATTGCATGAATAATTAATTGAGTTATGAATTTATCATAATTGCATCCTTCTAAAATATTGCATGAATTTTATTTGTGTTATTTTTACTTATTTGTTTCATTAGAGGGATTCGTACACAGAATTTTTTGAATTCTGACACCATTATTTTTGTGTTTTTCACAGTCTCAGAGGCCCAGTGAGACGACTTGCTTTCGAGAGGGCTACGAGAGGACCACACGATTGCTTGACAGGTTCTTTTAGACATCATGACTCTTCTTTTTGCTTTATTGATATTTTATTTGCTTATGACTCAGACTCTATACATTTTAAATAAATAAAGTTTGTGTTTAGTTTGGATGATGGTTATAAGATCCTTTGTCGTGGTGAATTGTGTTTTAATTGTAAAGGTCGAGTCTTTGGGAATGTTTATGCATTTATTGTACAAAAACAAAAAAATTGCCACTTTTCACAGGTATGAGTTGAGGTCATTACAATATTTGTGTGCATTTATGTATTTATATATATAATATAGATAAAAATGGACTTGATTAGGGTTGCTGAATCTACTTTTGGATAGAAATGGACCTCAGTATGGTTGACTTCACCTAACACAAAGGAAGTTGTGTACAAGTGTCGCACCCGCCTTGGTGCGGGTGCGGTGCCCTTTTAGAAGAGTCCATGTGACATAGGTGTACGCTTATTAATTATGTTATTGTTAAATGAGAACTCTTTTAATTGTAAATTACGTCCATATACACAAAAAAAGTGCACACACACATTAGATAAAGATATGAATACACACATACAATGGCCAATCTAGGATTTTCCACTGGTGGGCAGCATGGTGAAAACATATGAATTACACATACATGAAGGAAACTAACTACAATTAGCTACAAAAAGGGTAATCAGATGAAGGACAATAAGCACATCAAAAGAAGAAAAAAAGGATAACTGGAACAAGTTTAAACAAGAAATACGAAAATAAAAACCAGTATAATTATGAAAAGAAAAGAAAAATCAATGATTTTCTGAAATGATAAAAAAATAAAAACAGATCAAGCAACATTTTCAGTAGATATAAGAAAAACCTGAATAAAAGTGTATGTCAAGAAATAGAACAGAGACAAGGTTTGTTTCATGAAAGAATCACCATGAAGGAAAATCTAAATTTTCTGAGGAGAACAAAATAAATACAATTAAACCCCACCCAAGCCCACAAAACCTGAAGAGGAACATCAGATTCAAAATTCCAGTAAACTTAGACCAGTGGTCAATCGTTCAGATATGCAGAAATGCAATTGCAAAAATCACAGTTGAAATTCTAGTTGTATCATCAGCTATGGTTTCAAGTCTAAGAGAAATTCAGACAATGTTTGCTACCCCAAAATTTTCTTGTCTTTCCCAAATGAGGAGAAAAAAAACATTGGTTCAAAGGAAAATGCCATATTAGAGTTTTATCAGAAATTTGCTTGTCTAGGTGGGGATCCAGTATTTTCTGAGTCCTTACGTGAAGAATTGCAAAAGAATTTTTTCAACAAAGATGTGAATTAGGAAGGATTCATTGACAAAATACGAACAAGTAGCTAACGTCGGTGATGGCCCAAAATTGCATTCAGTGCAATGGAAAATGTAAAAGAAAGAAAGACTTTTATGTAACACTATAGCCACTTATATAGAAAATGGAAATAGAAATGTCCCTTCAACCGGATCCTGAGTAGCAACTAGCAACTCATACAATAAAAACTACAGCATGCTAACATAGAAACTCAAACTGATTAGGAACCCATGAGTGTAAAGGCATTGAGTTATTTTGGAGAACAAGCTAAACCAAGCATCTGAAAGAATGCTGATGGATGTTGATTTCATCACTTGACAAAAAGTTGTGAAGGTCACCATGTGAAACTTTTTATGATTTAAGGGAAAAAATTAAAAGAAAATTAGCTTACCCGAAGCAGTATGATGTAAACAGTCTTAAGGTAGTACCAACAGAATGTGTTCCACAGTTTTTATTATATTTAAAAGATCTATCTATAGCAAATCAAAGCTAAGTCACACATATCCAAAAGATTCACGTGCTCTAGTGGAAAGCCTTTTCCATGTAAATGAACCTAAGAGCAAAGTATTGAAACTTTAAAAACCCACATCCAAGATGCCTTAACCATTCCTGAAGAATTAAAACGAACAAGTTATCCCAATATGCAAAGCAACTCATCCATCACACAGTCTTGGAAAACTATAATGGAAATATTGACAAGATTAAATATCTCACCTTTGTTTGAATATCATGTAAAGAGCCCAAAGACATGCTTACTCTAGGCTAATATCATTAGCAGGTGAAAAAACAATTCCAGTGAAATAACAATTATAAACTCACACAGATCTAACATAAAAACAAATTGTGAAATGTTTCAAAACGGTGCATTCAAGCAAATAATTATATCTCCAACTAACGATAAAGTCACTTATTGGAGGATGTAGACACCACTTGTAAAGTTACATCTCTCTCTGATCATTGAACACTAAGTTATTTCCTTGGGAACCCACAAGCCTCTAAAGTACAGTTGGCACTCCCAGTGTATCGAAATGCATGACTAACAATTAATATTCGGTTATAAAATAATTATTAGTTACAAAATAAGCTATTTCCTAATGATGTTGATAAAAAACAATTGTTGATTGATTTGATTTAAAAAAAAATAGAAAAGGTTGTTTCTTGAAATAACTAGATACACGACTTTATTGATCATTGGTTCCATTGGTACCTCTTTCATCACCACCAAGTGCAAAGGCTGCTGGCCATTCATTTAGTTGCAAGGAGAGGAGAAAAGAAAAAGGAATCCTCATGCACTTTGCTGGGATTGAATCATCAATGTGTTCAACATGATCTGTCCAGCTGCTTCATAAACAGCTCTGTTGTAGTGCATCCCATCAGCTGTACATCCTGGCCCACAATTCCGGGTCAATGATCCAATATCTAACAGCATAAGCGGACCTCCTGATTGATTCAAAAGCCTACTCTGGAAAACCTCTCTGTTATAGTCCTCACATACCCTGTCAGTCATCTTCTCCCTCTTTTCCTCCGTATTCAACATGGAATCGATCAATGTTGGCATACCCAGCCAAAACATGTAAGGCGATTTCACAGACACGGATCCAGAAATCGGTCCATCACTTCCAAATTCAGGAGTAAACGGCAAAAGAGAAGCCAGCGATCTTCTAAACCTTCCCAACGAAAGACCATAATCTGAAGAATTTGTGTAGTGCAGCATATGCCACAGACCAGACCCCATTACCAAAACATCTGGATATTGATGGCTGATCTCAAATTCTTTCAAAACACGAGTTAAATTCGATACATATGGTGCCCAAACAAAATCTACCTTCACACCATGCTCCTCGATGACCAACTCGTAATCACTATGACGTTTAAAGAGATTGCCTTCGATCTCATCCGTAGATTTCACCATCAACCTGAGCAATGATAGGACAAACAACCGAGCTTCTGAATCACCAGCGACAACAATCCGCGACCCATTAAGAAGTTCCAGAGCATCCAATCTACCCAATTTCAGAAACCCACACCGAATAACAGAGTTCGATCTAGACCAAGCCCATGAAGGAGCCCAATTCGATGAATTAGGCAATAATTCAAGAACACCACCATCCTGGGCATTCTCGTACCCAAGCTTCCAATCGATCTCATGAAGAAAGGAAACACAAGAATCTCTACTCTCCACAGCCAACGAGAACGACGAAACGATATCCGAAACAGAAGGGAAGTACGGAGTGAGATGAACACTTACAGCAAGGGTAATGAACAACGCACAGCTGAAGAAGAGCAGCCTGTTTCGGCTAAGATGCCAACCAGCCATCCCCATGGGAACGAAGACAACCAGACAAGCAGCTAGGATGCCAATCTGAAGGGCACCCACCATCTCTGTTTTGGGGTAATCAGATGCTGTAAATGGAAGCAAAGATCATATTGACATGGAGAGAATATCCCAAGTATATATATATATATATATATATATATATATATAGAGAGAGAGAGAGAGAGAGAGAGAGAGAGAGAGAGAGAGAGAGAGATGGGAGTCAGTCGGTGAGGAGTTTTCCTTCAGAACAAGGATTTACTTTGAAGTCGAACTTTATTACTCCATGCAGACAAACAGATAATCACATATGTGAAATGAACTAATTATATATATATATATATATATATATATATATATATATATATATAGAGAGAGAGAGAGAGAGAGAGAGAGAGAGAGAGAGAGAGAGAGAGAAGGTTGGCTTATTTACTGTATTGTGAAGGAAGAAGAAGTTGAAGAGGTTAAAATCCTAGAGGGGAAACAGGCAACTAGGTGTAATATTCTTGCGTCCGATGTGGAGTCGCCATCCTTCCTTGTCTTCGACCACCCAACCAAAGCCAAGATCCGACTTGAAAATAGCACCGCACCAGCAAACTGAAAGGTACGGAATGGGTCGGGCTTTACCTGCTGTTGGACCCGTCGAAACAGATCCAATTGTCCAATTACTGTGGGTTTATGTAAGATCCAAGTCCAACTAGGATTCGGTTTCTGGGCTGGTGTTTGTAAACGAGAATGGAGCTAGATCCCAATCCAACTAAAACCCAATGCATGTGTAGAGAGAGAGATGTTTTACAATTAACCATGGACCAGACCTGGGTCTACCTAATTCGGCCCCGATGGGACCCAGATAGGTTTAGACAAGATTCGGCTCATTGGCAGCCTTAAGCCCAGTTGGGTCGGACTATTGGCACAACAGCAGTATCTACCATATCTGGGAGAGGCAATTTCTTAAGCTTTTTTTTATAACCAATATAATTTTCTTTTTGATAACAAGAGAAAATCATTTGCCCACTAGAGGGTAGCATACTGACGCAATCACAGTACCCGAGATTGCCAAAAATAACTAAGTTACACTCCAGCTACGAAGCCACAATACTGAAAAACAGGAATAATTAAAAATATATATATCAAGAATTCAATCCATCAATCAAGCAGAAAACGCCATATAATAAGTATTTATAGGATAAGAGAAAACCTTAATCCTATGCATGATCTTGGATAAGAGCCAATTACAAAAGTCCAAAAAATAAAGTTCAAATCCAAAATACTAATTATGGATCCAATTGAATTCTGGATCCTCATTTTATCACCCTTTGTTCTTCTTCTTCTTTTCTATCCTATTTAAATCCGACTCTAGATCTACAGGTGCATCATGGATCCTACTTTGGGTCCACAGGTGCGTCATATACCCAACATTAGTTTTGCATCAAAAGATATGAACCAATGAGTTTTGAACTCAAGATGTCCCAAACTTCTCAGTCTTATAAGTTGGAAAAATCTCTGGTACAACCTGATAGAGTAGATTTTTTTTTTAACTTGTAAAAGAAAAGTGTGAGTTTAATAAAATAATTTGACAATGATGTATATGACACTCACTTTTGGCACCATTTCTTATTTTGACGAAGACTGAAATATGTTAAGCATATGTTAAATCTGGCCACTTGATTGTTTTCTTGATGATTTCACCCTTTTATCGCTTGAAAAGTTAAACGTTTTGGTCAAATAGATGTCACTTGAAAAAATTGCCATGTGTCACTTGGAAACAACATGCACCATGTAAGTTGTTGCCCAGACAAATCACTTGTTTAAGTTGAAGCTTGAAAAATTAAAAACTATGTAAGTGTCACCTAGAAAAATCAGGCATCATATAAGTTGTCACCTGAAAAATCACTTGTGTAAGTTGTAGCTTAAGGGTCATGTATGTTACGGGCTTGGAAGCGAAGGCCCCCGTGATGTAGCTTCGGGCAATCACAAACACCGAAGGCAGGCCTTTTAAGCGCATAAATAACACACAACACACAACACACGCGCACGAGCGAAAGCAAGAGTACGCGTATGCACAAACACAAAGAGAGAAACAAGGGTGCAAAAAACTTCTTTGTAGATACTTGAAGGCAAAGTACATCAAGAGGGGAAGAGAGGGTCCGAATACACGAGGTTCTTAGGCCGTAAGGCCTTGTGGGGCACTCTAGAGTGCCAAAGAGGTATATACATCATAGCAAAAAGGTGAAAAACATGGCGGTTCGAAACACGCTCCTCCGACTAAGTTGGCACCATCCTCGACGCCAATTATTCATGGTAGCCTTCTACAAGCTGTCGATGTTGAAACATGTTGTTGGCCTTTTCCCAGGTAGCTTCACATTCTGGCAATTTCTTCCACTGCACTAAGTACTTTTTGACTTCTCCTAGATAGTTGTTGGAATGGTTGAGGATGACATCTAGCTCTCTGCCTAGTACACTGACTGTTGAAGGAGCTCGCTGCGGGATCGGAGCACGTTGAGGCATGCTCCGTTGAGGATCTCTTTCATCTTCGTAGAACGGCTTCAGGTTGCATATGTGGAATACCGGATGCACTTGAAAGTTTGCTGGCAAGTCCAGCCGGTACGCCAAATTCCCCACACATTTGATAATTGTGAAGGAACCATCATACTTGCGAATAAGGCCTCGGTGGTGGCCCCGAAAGATAGTTGTGCGGTCAGGAAAGAGCTTGGCCAACACTTTGTCTCCAACACGAAATTCTGCTGGACGACGCTTCTCATCTGCCCATTTCTTCATGCGCTTGGTTGCCTTATTTAGATATGCTTTCACCAACTCCTTCAATACCGACGCTAAGGCCTCTGGGACATCCGTGACTTCTTCTGCATCATCTGTAGCGCAAATTGTGACAAGGAAAGTCTTGTCACCGCTTTTCATGCCTCTCTTCAACTAGAGTGCAAACACCGAACGCTCACAAGGCTTTCCTGTCATTGCAGTAACCATGCAAGGCTGACTCTCACTCTCAAAGCTGACAACGTTGAGGTGGGGCATCGACACTGCCTTGTTGTTTCTCAAGAATTTCATCCAAAGGATGACTTTAAAATCATCCATAGGTGCGACTGATAACGCGATCCTTCCCGACCAGTTATGGATCCGCACTAGTACATCCCGAGCGACGCCGTAGATGGCCTTAGCCTCTGAATTAACCACTTTCATGCGGCTCTCTTTCTGCTCCCATTGTAATCCCGACTGTTTTGGTTCTTCACGCGAGATGAAGTTGTGCATGGCACCGGTGTCTACCAATGCCTTGGTAAGTCTTCCGTTGAGCAGAAGTTCCAAATACATCAATTCTTTGCATACTATCAGTTCTACAACGATTGTGACCTTTACTGCATTCATCATCTGCATTGCGCCAACTGTTGGCACCTCTACAGGTTGATCATCTTCCTCACCTTGAACAACATTCGCAACTCGGGGTGTGCGGTTATCTTCATTCCCTTGACCACGGTTTCTATTGGGACATGTATCCTACCAATGATCCCCATGCCAGATATGACAGTCACGACGACGATAATTGCCACCCTGAAAGTTATTCCAATTTTGATTATTGTTTTGGCCATCTTGTCGGCCATGATTCTACTGGTTTCTCCAACTAGCATTTTGTCCTTGGTCGTTTTTCAGTTGTCCTTTCAATTGTTGTGATCATTTCCCTGTTGTCTGCCTTGAAATGCAGGGTCATTTCTATCAAGCTCTGCAAGTTTCTCTGCAACCACAAGCGCCTCAGCTAGCGTTTCAGGGTCATGCCAAATGAGTTCTTGGTTTGTCAATCCTTGCAGCCTATTGCCAAAGTAAAACAACCGATCCTGATCATCCATTCTCTCCACTTTCAGCATTATCGAAGAGAATGCCTTGACATAGGCATGCACTGACCCTGTCTGTTTCAATGCCAGCAACCTTTTGTGGGTCATTTTCTCTTGATTTTTTAGGTAGAAAGTAGTCTCGCATTTCCTTCTGGAGGTCCTCCCATGAGACTATATCAACCAATCCCCGTCGAACATCACCCAAGCGACGTCTCCACCAGAGGTTCGCTTCATCCGCAAAGTACATTGTTGTGGTCCACAACCTATCTGCCTCCTCCACTATCCTCGCAGCTTCGCCAGCCGGGGCAGTTCTCAACTGCCGCTCCAACTGTTTATTCTTTCGTCGAACAACATCCAATTCAACAACCATGATGTTGAATCGACCCAACAAATCATCAAATCTAGTGAAAAAGTCCTCCACCGAGTAGTTAAGTTTTATTAACCAACTTCTTCATGTTGGTCACTGACCCAGTCAGCTTCGCAATATCGCGCGAGATGATTGACACCCGATCATCAGCCATGAAGTCCTCTTCAGCAGGAACCATACTGCTTGAAGGGATCATGGCAATCTTCTTTGGTGCCATTGTCACTCCCAATGTCGATAAGGCTCTGGTACCAACTTGTCCCGGGCTTGGAAGCGAAGGCCTCCGTGACGTAGCTTCGGGCAATCACAAACACTGAAGGCAGGCCTTTTAAGCGCACAAGCAACGCATAACGCACGCGCATGAGCAGAAGCAAGAGTACGCGTATGCACAAACACAAAGAGAGAGAGAGAGAGAGAGAGAGAGAGAGAGAGAGAGAGAGAGAGAGAGAGAGAGAGAAGGATGCAAAAAGCTTCTTTATAGATACTTGAAAGCAAAGTACATCAAAAGGGGAAGAGAGGGTCCGAATACACGGGGTTCTTAGGCCATAAGGCCTTGTGGGGCACTCTAGAGTGCCAAAGAGGTATATACATCATAGCAAAAAGGTGAAAAACATGGCGGTCCGGAACATGTAAGTGTCGCTTGAAAAAATCAGGCGCCGTGTAAGTTGTCTTTTGAAAAAACCAGCCACCATGATTTTTTACCAAACAAAAGGGGAAAACTACATAGAAAATAGTAAATGATCATGTTTGTTATATTTTCTAGTTTGGTGTCATTAGTGCCTTCTACATCAAAGTCTGTAAAATAAACTTCGGTGCCACCATTAAAAAAATGGTGTTACCTTTAAATTACCAACAATCTAAAAATATCACCGCATTCTTCTTTTTAATTTTTATTATATGGCCATCATTTTGTGACATTTTCAAAACATTAAACAAGATCAAGATCTGTATGCTCTGAATCTCCCACAAAAAATATGCCAAATAGATCTATTAGACATGGGACCGGGGTTGGGTACACATACCACTCAAAATGTAACATGTATCTTCCTACTTGGTCAAGCCTCACATTTTGTATGAATGGACCCTTTTACAAAGATAGCTAAACATATCAATGACTTTAGATTTGCTAAAAGCAAAAGCTATTTTTAAAAGTATTAATGAACATCTAATTTCATGTAACACTCTAAAAAAACAAGAAAAAAGAAAACTTGTCTGTATGTTCAACAATTTTGTTAAAAGTCATTACAATATGGGTGGGTAGAGAGAAGCATGTTGTGCTTCGGGTGGTTAAGTACCCTAAAAGATTCTCGATCCTATTATTGGATCAGCTATGCGGTTCAATTAGTTGTCCTTGATAGGTCAATATTCCACCCACAAAATTGCACTTGAATCCATGGTTTGTTTACTAGAATGCAAGTTTTTGGACAATGTAATTAATCACGTCACCTTGTGTTGGGACGTTGCATGTTCAAAACTCAATGGTATAGTTGTATAACTGGTAGGGGTCTGCCTAAACCCAAGCTTGCCATTCAAAAAAAAAAATGTTTGCAAAACACTTAGATGGGAAGGTTTTCTGCAAAGAGGTGGTTTGAATTGGATCTTGATTTGTTGAAGAAGTGGGATACTCTCTTGTAAGTCGAGCATCTTTTCTTCTCTAGTGAGAAGGGATCAACCTCGCCAAGAACATCACTCCCTCAATGTAGGCTTTGGCATGAAAATCAATGTAGCTTGTACACAATCCTATAAAAAAGTTAGGCTTAATGGTGTAGAGAGACCACCAAAACTCAAAAAAGATCCAAAATAAAAAGTATATGATTCATTGACAAATTCACACTTAAAATTAAATATGAAATAAGTGTGAAAATTTGAGTCTCACTAATGCAGTGCATCTGGACCAATCTGACACATACGAGGAGTTGGAGGTTGATCCAGATGATCCACCATTGAAGACCCACTTCGAGAAATCATACTCACACATACCTAAGGCAAAAACAGCCTATTCAAGCTAAATTGGGGTATAAGTGTATTTTTATTATTTTATACTCTTATATTTCTGAGATTTTGTCACTAATATCTCAAAAGTGTTTTTAGCTAGCTTAGTTTCAATTTTGAGGACTTTGCAACTATAAAAATATTGTTTTGTATATTTTTATTAGGTGACGGGTTCTACGGATTCAGATAGTTCTAATATCTGTTATGATCTATTTAAGGTACTAGAGGGTGTAAGGGTAGCTTGGATAGTTTGTATTTTAGTTCAACATTGGATCTGGACTTTGGATGTTTTTTTATCCTTGGGTTTAAAAAATCCAATCCACCTAAAATTGGATTCTTCTCATTGGCCAAGGAATATGTGACCTCTTGGAGTAGCCAATCTAAGAGAAACCAACTCATTGGATCTTAATTGACCAAAGGTGTGGTGGTCACTTAAGACGATCAATCCCAACGCCCTTAGGGGTTTCCCATTGGCCATGAGTGGAGAAGAATAAGACAAAATGAGTTGACCTTATTTTTTATTGGCCCTCAAGTGAGGTGGCCTCTCATGAGAGCCAATGAGATCAAAGTTCCCCTTCTTATCCATATTTAAGCAAACCCAAAAATATGAAAGCTAGTTTTTTCTACTTTTGAATTTTGCAAAGTGCTTTGAGCTAAGAAAAAATGGAGTGAAGGCTGAAATTGTGAACCCTAGTGAGGATGAGTGAGATTGAGAGAGTTGAGAGTAAAGAATGATGTGGAGGGCGATACCATCATCTTCAACATCTTCTTGCTTGACATCTTCTCAGCTGAGATTCTTTTTGGCATGATAGTGAGCTGACATGGAGCTCAACTTGGTGGTGGAACTCGTCCCCATAGTCAGTGTGCTTGGCTAGTCTTCAAGCGGATGTTTGGTGGCTTGGTTTTTTCGGTTTGCACCATTCAACTTGTGTTTGTTTCTGAAACTTTTAACTGTGGTTGTAATTGACGTGAGGTATGTTCTCACACCGTTTGGAGGTGTAAAACAGTTCTGGACTGAGCCTAGCCGCTGATCCTATGTGTTTTCCATTTTAATGCTTGAATGTTCCTTGAGATCTCGTATTTTATAGTCAGTTTTGCCAAAGTCTCACACATAAAATTTTTGTTCATGTCTTGCTTATTAGGGGCTGAATCAAGCTTAGACCTAGGCGTGTTCGGAGTGTCATCACAACCCTATTAATGTTTCCAAGTGTAACGACCTGACAAATTTCAACCTAAAAATACCAATAAATTTTTTTTCAAAGGTAAAACTTTATTGATTTTCTTTTTCTTTTCTAATATGTAATAATACAACGGACACACCAATGAACACATTCAAACCATACCAAGTACTAGACGGCTCGCCTGAGTGCAAGTGTGAGCATGTCTTAGCCTCCTAGTACCAGATCTAGTACATAATCACTATTAACAAACTGATTGAACCATTATATAAAAGAATCATTAATTTAATTATTTCATCATCGACATTGCCTTAACCGAATTAAGTTCTAAAGAGTCAGCCTGCGCATGCACCGACATTTAATAGAGTAAACGCAAGATAAAGAACAAAGTTCAAGACAAAGATGTTCAAATGACAAAAATCTAAATATCTTTATTTACATTGAGTAAACACAATAGAAAATATTGATTTGAAATCAATATAACATGTTTTTTTGTTAAACCTCTCAGACACATTACATTTTAAAAACACTTTCATTCAACCATTCATAAAAGAGATTAATTGAAATATTGAGCAGTCTATCTAACCGGCAAACCATTCAAGCATCTGTCCAAAAATAGGCAATTTAATATTTAAATAATTATCAAATTAAGGTTTGACAAATAGCCCCTGGGATCTCAAAATCATTAGTCTCTCACAACACACTCACAACATCTTACATTCGCTCCACAGATCACAAGTTACCTAAAAAATATTTTGTTTTGAAAGCATGAGACTTTGAACAGTCTCAGTAAGATTCACACAAATAACACAGATATACAACACACTAAGCTTGCATAACATGTATCAATTACAATATACATAATTCAACATTAATATGCAGATAAATAACTAAACAGTAAAGTTCATGAATTTATAATTCTCAAAATATGTATAAGCATGATATTATAATTTCAGGCATGCACAACTACAATATAATTCAAATCAAGACATTTAATTATATGCATGAATCCACATAATCATAAGAGCATAAATAAAAGTGTGAAAAAGTAAAGTAAGCATGTATTTTAAGTTCCTCTTGATTACCAAAAAGTCTATCGGGTATGCATAGGCCCTCTACGAAACAGACTAGATTACTCGGGTGTTTATTATGCTATATATTTTAATTTCTCGAGTAACTGACTGAGTCATCCTTTCAAGAGCATTGTTAGGTTGTGAGACGTAGCATCGTGCACCGATATAATATGTCTGGAGGAATGGCTTTGTGTCATACAGTGCACATTTAATGCAACCTGAAAGTTGCAAGAGGTGCTCTTGTATTGATGAAGAAAAAAAAGACGAGTAACCTATACCGACTTATTGGCAAAACCATAGTTGTGCTGACTGCTATGTCATCCTTCATGGAGAAAGATAATACTGATATTTGGTATACGAGACTCAGAGACAACTAAGAAAGGCATGTTTGAATTGCATAAAAGAAACTTGTTGCATGACATAAAATTATGTAAGTTAGATTTTTGCAAGTATTGTATTTTTGACAAGCAATGGAAGGTTAGATTTCAGACAAGTGTACATAAAAGCAGACATCGTCTTGAGTACATATATTCAAATGTATGGAGACCAGCCCTAATGAAGTCTAAAGGTGGTGCATAGTACTTTGTGTCATTCAAAGATTATAAATCTCATAAGATTTGCGTGTATTTTCTGAAGCACAAATTAGAAGTAGTTGTGAAGTTTAAAGAATGAAAGGCTGAGGTATAAAAGCAGATTGGGAAATATACCAAGTACCTAAGGATAGATAATGCAGGTGAATTTACTTCTTATGAGTTCAAGAGATTTTGCAAGAAAGCAGAGATTACATCACTTTACTACTCCAACGACTCCTCAACAAAATAGAGTAGTAGAAAGGATGAATAGGACACTACTAGAAAGAGCCAAATGCATGAGATTGTGTGCAAAAGTTTTTGGTTGAAGCAGTTAATACGATAACATAATTGATTAATAGATCACCTAATACAACACATGAAGATCTAAAAACTCCAAAATAGATATGGAGTGGCAAGCTTGCAAATTACTTGAATTTAAAGATTTTTTAGTTTCTTATATATGTTCATATACAAGATAAACAATGCACAAAGTTCAATCCCAAGTTTGGCCAATGTATTTTTATGAGCTATGATAAAGGTGTTAAGGGCTATAAACTTTGAGATCATGTTGCCAAAATGATCATTCCTAATCGTGATATGGTATTTGATGAGAACTCTATGTTAAAGGCAAATAGAAGTGAAGCCGAAAATATAAAAAAATGTGATAAAACTTTAAGTGGAGCTAAAGAGACAAAACAAAGAGAATGAAGCAATATCTAGAGAAGAGCCATCACAAGCATATTCATGAGATGATGTTTTACATCAAAAGGTACCTCCATATTTGATTACAAAGGATAGACCAAAAAAAAATTCAGCCATATATTTGCTTAAGAGATTATGTAGTTGCTTATACACTTTCAGTTGGATTTGGAGATCCATATACTTATCAAGAAGCCATTGAAGTTGAAGACAATGCAAAGTGGTTGGATGCTATGAAGGATGACATGCATTCTTTACATAAGAATCATCCATAGGGCATGGTAGAACTTTTAAATGGTAAAAGGATCATTGAGTGCAATTGGGTGTTCTAAAAGAAAGAAGCACCTCACAAAGGAGAGCCTGTAAAGCCCCAAAATTTGAAACTGAAATTTTCAAGATTTTTCTTTTTGTAAATGCAGTGAAAGTACATATTGCAAAACACTTCAAAACTTTGGGCGGGTCACAGGTCCAACACATAACACTTTTCACATTTGGATTATTTTTATAAAAACTATTTAATCCAAGTAAAAATAATTGAATCATATTGGTAAATGAGCCAAACCATTTATTCAATCACAGTTTGAGAAATTTAAATAAAAATATTCAAAACATAATAAATAAAATTTCCAATTCCAATTTCAAAACCCCAAAATATGTAGTCAATGGCATTCCACAGCTTTCTTGTCAACATGCTTGCTCATTCTGCATCACCTGCAAGTGTGTGTGTGTGTGTGTGGGGGGGGGGGGGGGGGGTCAGGAACAAGAGTTCCTTGTACAAACACCATAAACATCACATTTAAATTTATGATTAACATACATGCTTATACACATTCATTTCAAAACATGTATAGATTCATACCACCAATAGTATCACTCAAATGAATTATATAAAGTTTAAAGTAAACTCATATAAAAGCAACTCATAAAACACCAGGTAAATGCTTGTAAGTTCACTCGGTCATGATCTCATTCAAGATATAAAACAATAACATTAATGCATATACAAATAACAATTTCAAAAACATTAACTTGATGCATGAGTGACTTCTTTCAATTTAATCCTCTTTTCTTAATTATATGATGCATGCCATGGTTATTTCCAAAACAACTTTAGTTCCTCTTTTACAATTCTTGTGGGTACGAGCACAGGTCCATATCTCAGATTCAAGTCAAAGACCCAAGAGTATATTCACTACATTGTCTTATTAACCTAGCCCTACTCAACAAAACCGGTGTCAGGGTGTGGGGAAAACTTTTAATGGAAGAGATCTCCAACTCAGTATCCTGATATACCCGACTTCATTAGCTAACTACGTACTAACCACCTTGCGATCACAATGGTAGTTTTTTCTTATCTCTGTAACTAGGAAAGAACAACCTTTCATGCTCGTAACAAAATCTCAAGGAGCCGAAAGTATCATTTACGCTCTTCTCGTAAGTTATTAATAGAATTAATTCTTATTGTGCACAGATTAATTTTATTAATTCTCTTAATCATACATACATTTAACAATTTATCAATCATAACTTTTAAGAGATCACCGGACCTCATGCATGTATGAATAAACATAGCCATTTGCATGGCTAACGGCCTCCAATTCAGGCCTAAGCACATGTTCAAATTATGGTCCATATTAGGACTGCTTACATATACGCCATAACTCGTGCGTAAGTGTCATGCCAAATCCAGAATTCATATCTTACATTTTCATAATATGGAAAATGATGATTTATACATGTATACATAACTTACAATTAACGGGAGATGCACATATCATCCCCCATGCATATTCATTACATAAAAGAATACATGTATCATGATTCAATTCATTATTGCATGATAAATCGATGTTGTCACATGCATGTTCTTAGCATCAACAAGTATTCATTGCATTCAATCATCTAAACATGATTCATGACCATTTAGGCATTGACATTTTTCAAAGGTAGCGCACATAGTGATGTACATACAACTATCGAGTGGTGAAGTACATTCTTACCATGATATGGATGTACCCAACTATTGTACATCAGTTCAACATGTATAACTCGTTAAAGTATCCATAATGTAGCAGACATTATTATTAAAAAACTCAAAGTAATTAACACTTAATATATGTAGAAAAATATTACATAAATCAGCCCTTTTTGGAAAGCGGTAGGGGTAGATTTATGAAGTCTGTAAAATCCATCAAAAATTTTGCCAATAAGTTTTGCCACACATTTTTTTTTTCTTGGACTCCTATGCATGTTAATAATAAATCCCTAGAAGCCCTACGCCCACAGAAAAATTAGAAGGGCTCGTAGACTAGACCCCTCTTGGAAAATGCTATATGCAGTCTTCAAATCAGCTGCAGAAATTTTTATCGACTTCTATGAATTTTTTAATTTTTTCTACAGTGTTTCAAGCCTTAGCCTCTCTATCGAATGTTTGTATATATAAGAACAAATTTCGAAAAATTTGACAGCTCCAGAATCGAAGATTTTGGATAGGTTTTGCAAGGTATTTATAAACATGGGTCAGTTTAGTCCGTACTGCAGGGCAGCGATCATGCCTCCCATTGTCACGAGCATAACTCTCTCATACGATGTTAGTTTGGTCCATGTAATACTATTTTGGATATCTCTCGAATGTTTACTACATTATCATAAATTTATTTTTGTATAGTACTTAGGGATTTTAAGAGAATCAAACATTTTTCCAAACTGGTCAACATAAGAAAATATTAACATGTCTCTCATTTTCAAAAATGGGTTTAATGCAGGCCTTCACTCCAATAAAACATCAAATCAATGTTAAACATAATATTATAATTAAAAACACAATATATAACTCAAAAATCAATATAAAACTGATAAAAGTTAAGCAATATATTTTAAATCATAACATAACAATATTTCGACACTCGATTTCATGCTTACAAACCCCAATATATTACCTGATCAACTGAAATGCAAGTTCTAAGGTAAAAACACAATAAATATAATATAAATTACATGAAATTAACACTAAGATTCATAAACTAATTCAGAATTAATCAAACCTCTAATCAATCACATCCTTTTGTTCATACAGGCTTCCTTAAACATATTTTTGGAAAACTTTCATGAAAATGTTAAATACTTTTTTTTTCTTTCATACTCCAATGATCCAACGATAGATCATGTCTGATCTAGAGCCTGATCAGATGTTGAAACATTCATGGTACATAGATGTACCCTAATTCAAAGCCAAAAGACAAGTTTACGATATTCCTATCTCAATTCACTTTTCTGATGGTAAAGTTGACTTCTCTGTGGCTATGCACCACCACCATCGAGCTTTGTTGCAGCTTCAATGGTGTCTCACACCCAAAATCATCATCATAATAATGTCGCTCTTGTATGTACTAGTACCCCTTCCAAGGTAGGCCAAGACCTGAATGGGCCCGAAGGGTTCTTTTATAGGACTTAACATTTTTGAAACTAGGCTCAATAGTCCAATCACTCTTTTAAAATAAACATTAGGGTCATATACACCCAGCCCATTCAACATTGCTATGTGAAAACAACCACTTTCCTATGAAGGCGAAACTATTTAAGTTTGTGTAGACATGACTCGTACAACAAATGAAAGCCTTATTGCACCTCTTGAGTTTAGAAAGCTTGTACAATAAAATCTTTCAAAAATCAACATGCTACACCACAATCACTCTTTTTATCAAAAATTGGAAATCGTCTAAGCCTTAATCATAATACTTATAAAAATTTGAAATCTTATCATTCAAAACAAGCAATTGCTCATACATATGTTAAAATATACATATGATCATAAATAAAATTTCAAATACTCATGCATGCATAAGAAATATATCTAATATAAAAATTATAAGATTTTGATAGAATAACTTACTTTGATTTCTGAAAGAACGAGGTAGAATAGGATAAAGCACTCATGATTTGATTTATTTTGGTAACAATTATTATTTTAGATTATGCTTTTCTATTGAATTTTGGGCAGTATCTGTCCTATAAAATTAAAGAAAGTTCTTTTTAAAGAATTACTAAAAATCTAAAAAAAATATTTAAAAATGATCTTAAAATTTTTATAGAGATTTTCATAGAGTTTCCTCTGTAATAACTCAAACATTCAAAAAAGGGTTCGAACTTGAATTCGAGTTATAAAAATTCAAACATGACTTTGCGTCACAAATATTTTTATAAAGGTTTTTCAACAAAATTGACTTGAATATTTAAAACAAATTTTGATTTTTTTTAAAGAGTTGCCTTTATAGAAATCAAATTTTCTTGAAATATCTAAAAAAAATGTCATAATTCCTACTAAATTAATTCAAAATTTCTAAAATATCAAAAAAAAATTGCCAGAGTTCCGATTAAAATACTTTAAAATTTCAAAAACCTTTTTCAAAAATTTTGTCAGAATTACTACTATACTAATGCTATTTTTTAGAAATCTTTTTAAAAAGATTTTGCCAGAACTTCTGCTATCATAGTTCTATTTTTTTTGAAAATCTTTTAGAAGACTTTTGTCAGAACAACTGCTATAGTAGTTTTGAGTACTTAAAAATATTTAAGGAAGTTTTAACAAAACCTCTCTTGCGTAGAGGCAGGGTTGGATTAAATTTTGGCAAAATTGCTAAAATTTGAATCCAGAAAGAGAAGTCCTAGGGTTCAAGAGGAGAATAGGAGGTTCTACAATTATAAATTTGAATCTATAAGAAGGGTTTGGATACTAACTTGATTTAGAAAATTTGGGCAGCGCTTCTGCGATACTAATTTGATATTTCTGTTAAATTTAGCAGAATTTCTGCAGGCAGAACTCTCGAGGTTGATTCTAACTCATCAGAACTCATATGAAGGAACAAATCTTGCTTGAGAAGAGAGGGAAGAGGTTAGAAGGGGTTTACAAAAAAAATTGGTTTAGACGAAGGTTTGGGTTTGAAATCTAGAGAGAGAGAGCTTAGGGTTAGAGAGAGAAATAGGAGAGAGAGAGTTTAGAGAGAGAATATGGAATTCAAAACTTGGGGAGAGAGAGAGAGGGGATTAAGGGCTATTTATAGGGGGGAGAGGAGGTGCCCCTCCTGTGGGCCCCACCTCAAGTGACATTTGTCACTTTTTAAAATAAAAAAACTATTTAAGTTTGACACTTGTTATTTCTTTTAACATTTGTCAGAAAAAGAAGGGGGATGGGTGTCACCTCATCACTATGAGGTGACACGTGGCAGCCCATGGTTTTGGGAAACCATAGTTGCCCATGGTTTTGGGCCTGTGGTTTTTCAAAATCATAGATTTTGAATAAAATATTAATTTTATATTTTATTTTATTTTAATTCTTATTTTTTTATACCTAGTCCACCCTGATCAATTTTCATGTTTTAGAAATGCCATATGGGAATTTGAAAGTTACTCTATTACCTTTCTGCAATTCAAAAAATTGTCGGGCCTACCATTGGGGGTAGTAAATTATCAATTTACCCCTGATAAATTTATTAATTTCCTAAAAATATCTCTAAAAAAAATTACCTTTTTACCGTTATATAGTTGGAGATTTTATTGAAAAATGCCACTAGATTGGCAAATTATTATTTTGCCCATGATAACTTAATGAATTATGAAAATGTTTCTGAATTTTGAATTTTGAGCAATTCTCTACTTGATTTTATCAAGATTTCAAATATAAGTTTAAGTCTTCATTTTGATTAATAATTGCCTCAAAAATCTAGGTTTTTAAACTATAACACATATCTAGAATAGATCAAAATAAAAACTTGAATTTTCTTCAAAATTTTATTAATTATTGAAATTTTCAAGTATTACACCCGCAAACCATATGGGGACCAAACCAGGCAGGCCGTTGACACGTAGTCACCCGACGGTGGTTGAAGTCAAACCAAATGCCCCATACCATTGTCGCTGGACGCTGGTCGGCGTCTGGCGAGGATGACCAGCTGAGGGCCTGTCGACACCCCCCCTGGTCGTCCAAAATCAAAGGGGAAGGGTTGATCGACCCCTCCTCCATTCGGCAACTCTCGGTTGATCGAATCCAAAGGAGAAGGGTCGATCGACCCCTCCTCCGTTCGGCAACTCTCGGTTGATCGAATCCAAAGGGGAATGGTCGATCGACCCCGCTTCCATTCACCAACTCCTGGAAACATAGGGGGAGGGCCGAATTTGCCCTACCTCCTTTTGGGCGTAGCCGTTTGGCCCTCCTCCACTTGTGCCCTGACGTCGAATGGGAAAGGGGGGGGATCCAACCATCATATCCGAGTACAAAGAAGTCAGATAGAAATGAATGGTGGGCAATTTGCAAGGTGAAGTCTAAACTATACCCTGAGTATGATCAGTTACAGGAAGACAAATTAACTGAAGAGAGTGATTACTATCAATCAGATGATATGTATGACTTCTCTTATGGTCACGATGTCACACATGGTATGCATGTCATATTTTCATTGTCCAATGACACATGCATGGAAGAATGTGATTCAAATGATAACCAAGTGGATGAGCGGCCAATAAAGAAGAAGAAGATGATAAAGAGGAGGAGGAGGAAAAAGAAGAATATGAAAGTCAAACAAGTGATAAGAAAACATTCTGGAGCTAGTGAAATACATCTTGTAATACATACCTCTATTTGATGTGAATGATTTGAATGTATACATCTAGTGAAATACATCTTGTATTGCAAGTTAAGGATAAGTTATCCATGATTAGCAAGTGATGTCATATCTTATGTTTTAATGTATTGCAATATTTGATATGAATGATTTGAATGTATTGAAATGTATTGCAATGACTTGAATGATTTGAAGGTATTACAATGTTTGAATGTATTGCATGGAGTTATTTTCGATTTGATTATGTATCTTCGATAGGTATAGAGTTATGATTTGAACGTATTGCAATGATTTGAATGTATTATAATATTTGAATGTCTTGTATGAAGTTATTTTTTATTTGATTATGTATCCATGAAGATATAGAGTTGTGTAACTGATCTAATTATATTGCAAGTTAAGGATAAGTTATCCATGATTAGCAAGTGATGTCATATCTCATGTTTTAATGTATTGCAATATTTGATGTGAATGATTTGAATGATTTGAATGTATTGCAATGATTTGAATGATTTGAAGGTATTGTAATGTTTGAATGTATTGTATGACATTTTTTATTTGTTAGAATATGGTTCATGGAGGTCATAGTGGTTGAGCACTCAGTGGTAACCAGTCTCAGCCTTCATCTTCACGGACTGCTTCAATAGGTATATCATTTAACTAATTGTTTACTTGATTAGTTTAAATGCGCATTGTGTGATATTCTAACTCATTTTTTTATAGATGATATTTTACCTGCACATGACCCACCTACACCAATTATTCATACACATCTCAAGACAACGTCGGATGCAGGGTTTTCTCAGTCTGACTTACAATGACTCATTCAAATAGTATATATCGATAATATACAGTAAATATTTCATTTTCACTTATCCTATACTTATCTTATAAATATTATATATTGATAGTTAATGTATACCAATTCATGTGCAACGCGAGGTTCGAGCCACAAGAAGTAATATGAAAGATTAGGCATTCACTAGTTCAACATCTACCAAGACCGATCGCTCAATAAAAAGAGTACCCGAAGGAGGTGTTGGACAGATTGTGGTTCTTATTCATGGTATATAATCGTTTCTTATAGTTAATGTGTTTCACATTTAATTTTTTGTTATGGTAATATCTACTAACTTTCTGAAATTATTTATAAGCTTTGAATTGCTTCGTGACTATGATGAAAGAGCAAGACATGAGGAAGGTGTGGCAGAAGGTAGATGTCAGTCGATTTGCAGACATATTGCACAATATGAAGACTGCAGTAAGAAAAACATCTGACGGGATAGATGATCTACTGCAGTGGAAGGGCCATGACCCTCCTACTATCAGGTCAGATGTTTTGGATGCAATGTGCGATAAGTGAGCGGAGCATGAATTTCGAAATCGCTCAGCGAAGGCTGCACAAAACCAAGCGAAGATGTCCGATGCCTATTTACACACAGGTGAATCTAGGACTTTTGGGAGCCACCTAAAGAAAATGGTAACTCATCAATATATATATTTTCAAATTTATAAGCATTGTTGCATACATGTTAAATAATTTTTTTATCATTTAACTTCGCAGGAAGCAGAAAAAGGAGGCATTGTGCCATACAAGGATGTGTCTGTTGAAACACATAAACGTAAGACCACGTGAGAGTTTGTATCAGAGAAGGCAAGAGTGACAACGATATGTATTTATTGTATTAATAAACATTGTAATATACAAGTTATCATAAACAATGTAATTCTTAATTATTAATCTACATTATAATCATTACTTTGTAAGAGTCATACGAGCAATAGATGGTAAAGCGATATGGCGATGACTCCACTCAGCATCCGACTTTTAATCCTGTAGCATGGGTGACTGCAACAGGTGAACCCAAAAAGGGTCGTGTGTTTGGGTTTGGGAGTAATATGAACACCTCACTAGTTGTTGCCTCCTCCAGTCATGGCTCTTAGAGTTCTCTCGCCAGCATCAGCTCTAAGCATCCGACTGAACAACCTAATTCTTGGGATGGTGTCCATCAGCTTGTTAAGGACACAATGCATGACTATTTACATGAAGCAATTTCTAACGTTATCCGTAATGAGTTGTGCTACTTTTTTTTGTGACAGGAGAACTTCGTCTGCAGGTGCCTGTCAAGTATGAAAGTTTCATGTTATTTGTTTTATGTCGTTTGATTTCAAGCTAGTATATGTATGATTTCATCACATATGAGCATGATTTCATCACTATGAAAGTTTTTGTTTGCCTTATAACATATATATGCATGATTTCATCACTATTAAAGTCTTTTTATTATATTAGAACAAGCATGATTTCATCACTATGAAAGTTTTTTAACTACCTTAGAACACATATATGCATGAATGAATCACTATGAGAAGTTTTTTGACAACCTTAGAACATATATTTGCATGATTGAATTATTATGATTTTTTTTCTATCAACCTTAGAACACATCTGAATTCTGTTAATATCCTTCACTTTATTGCTAGCTAGACTATGTGTAATTCACTCATGTTACTTTGATTGCCTTAGCTTAGGTGCATTGCATATAATTTATTTCATTATATTTTATTTATCAATACTAACATTTCTTTTCTCTTGTAGGATGCTGGAGATAATCAGCGTAGAGGAGCCGAAGGGGCAGATCAAGACAATGAAGAAGATGACACACAAAATCTTGGCAATGATTAGATTCATGTGTTGAATTTGTTGTACCTTCTTATTGTTTCAAAAGAAACTCTTTGTAAATGTTCACTTGTAAATAATTAGAACTTGGCGAGGATTATAGTGGATCGATAAATTGTTTGTAGTTGCTTTTTATATGTATTTTTTATGTGTACTTTGTTTTTTATTCACAGGATATATAAATTGTATCACGAGAATTTTTTTCTCAATATTTATATTTTAAATAATTTTTAAATTTGTTTTTATTTTTTGCAACAAATTAACGATGGATTTTATCCGTCGCTAATTGGTATCGACCTCTAATTTAGCGATGGATCAGGGATAAATATTTAACCGTTGCAAAATAGACTTGGCTGATGTTGTGCGACAGATTTTAATCCGTCGCTACAATAGCGACAAAATTAGCAACTGATTCATATCTATCATAAACCCAAATCTCTGCAGATTAATGATGACCTTGCGACGAATCATAGCATTCACTACTTCATCACAATTTAACGACGAAAGTAACGATAGATATGTTCCGGCGCTAATTAGCAACTAGAAATTTGCGATGAAAGTTAGTCATCGCTACTCCATCGCTAAACTCTACAACGAGGGATTGGCGACAAATTAGTGATGGATTGCGGCCATCGCTAATCCACAGATTTTTTGTAGTGGGATGACATCCCGTTGTACCGCCCAATAATGGACTGCAGTCAATTTTGCCATCCAAGTGTGGGTGTCAAATTCTTGTTGGATACCTACAAACACTTATCTCAAAAGACATTAGCAATTGAGCATCATGAAATTGTGGTGTCTATACAATCAAACACACCTTAAGAGTTACTTGTCACGGATGTAAGAAAGTTAAAAACCATTAATGTCAAATAAAATAAAAATAACTGATTTGAGAAGTAGAGTCACATGTCGTATGAATTAAGAAAATTTTCAAACTCACCAAACTTTTCTATCTAATTCATATGCACACCATGCATTAAAGTGTTTTCAATTTCACCTCAAAGTTTTAGCTTGGGTTAAGCAAATGACGCGGGATTTAGTTACAGCCAACAACTTCTATTATTTATCTATTAAAATGTGTATTCTATCCCTTTTTTCTTTCTCAAATGGGAAATCCTTGTCGTTAAGAAACCTGCCGTCCTTTCTCGTTAAATCTCGCCCCATTTTCAATATGACCAATGTAGTACCTGAGCTCATACCTGCTATGCAAAAGGGATAAATATTTGGGAGGATGGTCCTACGCTTTTTCTTCTTAGCTCCATTAGGACCCTCCAAAAATCATACTGTCAAGTATTTTTTACTTGATTGAACCATTAGTTGTATTTATCATTGCCTACTCAATAGAAAACATGTATTTGATTAAGATTTTTTATGCTTAGATGTGTATTTTAAAGAGGTAAAAAGAATCAATAGTTGATATTATGCTAAATTTTGATAATAAAATATTTATATTTTTACATCAAATTAATTTGAATGAAAACTTATTTCTTAGTAAATAAGCAATGATAAATACATCTAATGGTTCAGATCGAGCAAAAAATACTTAAAAGTATGATTTTTAGATGATCCTAACAAAGACCTAATGAAAAAAGGGCTAGGACCATTCCCTTTCTCAGTGTTTGGATGCATTCATTTGTTATAAAAGTGAAACAGTAATGTTAGATCATAAGTCGATGCATCAAACATCAAACTTTTTGGCAATTGTAATTGAACTTCTGAAGAGTAAAATAATAATTTTAATCCTATAAAAAAGCTCCTACATGCAGTTCATTAATTGTTATAAGTGCAAAATGGTCGTTTATGCATGGAGGTTATTGAGTAACAGGAGCAAAATTTTGAGGGGAAAACTAAAAGCCTCCAAAATTTTGTTGTGCACATGAATTAGACAAAAAGGTTTGTGTGCATTTGAAAATTTGGCTGAGTTTTTTTTTTAAAGAAAAGAAAAAAAATTCCCTATGAGTTATTAGATGATCGATTTTAAGATATGTCAACCTTGTTTTATGACTTCCATATATGTCCCCACGGAACTGTCATCCTTACCATCCAAAGTAATGTGGGAATGGGAGTAGGTTTATCACATTTATCTAGGTTTTTCTTGATTTCGTAATGTACACTGTAGTAAGTCTTTCAGTTCTCCCTACTCACAATAATAAGCATGAAATCTTAGAGAGACTTGTGGCTTGATCATCCAGTTCTCTATGTTAAGCCTTAAACGTGATCAAGGCCTTAAATTCTAAGCAGGGTAATCAACAGGTTTGAAGCTGGGGATTCAAACGTGAAAGTACACATCTAAGTTACTGCATTTGATGCAAATATTGTATAGTATCGTTGGGCTTTACCTAATGAGAATATTTGAGATTCTTTGGTATTCAATGGACAAAGACTTGCCATGCACTAAGCACTTGCATGAATCTCAGCCTCATATCATGAAATGCTGTCGGTCATAATTGATCATCTTTTATGTACAGAGTCACACGAGATTGACGTAGATCATCTTCTAACAAAGAGTGAATGAAGATTGGATTTTGGATAATCTAGATCTGTGCCTGACCTATAAGGAAGAAGCACCCATTGCCTTTACTTACCCATGGATCTAGATTTGAATCTAATCAGCTCTTGATATATTGATATCAGTCAAACCTACTTCTTACTCTAATCAGGTAAATCAGAATTCCCAATTTGGCTGTGCCCAAATTGACTCATCAGTTTGAATTAGGACACCAGTTTGATTTTGATCTTGTTTGGCCAAGATCCCTAATCCATAATTAGCAAAACTTTGAAAAATTTCTTCACCAATAAAACTTTGTAAACCACAAAAGCAAAAGAAACTCATCTTTTTCAAAATGTTGGCAGAAAAGCTCCATCGAGAGAAATGTCTACAACCTGAAGAGCTATATTTAGAAAAACAATTTCATTAACATTAAATATGGAAAAAATTGATCAGATCTCAGGTTAGGATATATATGTGTGTGTCTAAGTTTTTACCTTCATTTTATAAAAATTAAATCTTAATATATATATATATATATAGATATATAGATATATATATATAGGACTGGTATTTAACGAGCCAAACGAACTGAACAGCGCATGTTGAGGATCGAAAGCCTTTTCTAATACAAATTCATTTTAATTAAGTATTGTTGTTTAAAATTTTTTGCCCTTTCACGTACATGGGTGCAAGAATCGGTTTAAAGAAGGGGAAAAGAGGAAACTAACTATGAATTACTTTATGGTGGTGCTTAAATGTACTCTCTTATTAAAAAATCTGGGATGATATTGCATTAGAGAGTCCAATTCAATATCCTCCTTTATCCTAGCTTTCTAGCGATACATAGGCAAGTGCACCTAGTCACTCCTTAACAGTAAATGTGATTGAATATGTTGTATAAAGTCCATTAAGGAGAAACGGTAGCCCTTTTAAGTTTTGGTTATAGGTAACTAAGTGGCATAAATATTCAGAGCTGTACACTGCAAGTTATTAATTTCTAATTACACAAAACAAAAGAAAAAGTACCAAAAAGCATTATATAACTTGTAGTAGCAAAGAGTTCATTATTTGCCTTCCCTTCTACCATCAAAGGGTCAACTACACTCTTTTCTTCCACAAACACATCCTCAGCTATCCATCAACCTTCAAAGAAACCACAATGGTGTTCCAAATATTGCTCATTCTTTCAGCCACTCTTGGCCTCTTTCATTTTTCCAAAGCTTTGCTAGTGTTTACACAATGGGTTTGGGCCTCATTTCTAAGACCAATGAAGAATCTCAATGACTATGGCTCATGGGCCATTGTGACAGGCCCTACTGATGGTATAGGTAAGGCAATTGCCTTTCGCTTGGCTAGCCAGGGCCTTAACATGGTCCTAGTGGGTCGCAACCCATCTAAGCTAAGCTCGGTTTCTAGTGAAATACTCGGAATGCACAGCTGCATTAAGGTGAAGAGCATTGTGGCAGACTTGTCGAGCGAGATTGACGACGGGATCAAAAGGATCAAAGAAGGGATCAACGGCTTGGATGTTGGGCTTTTGATCAACAATGCCGGAATTGGTTATCCTTACCACATGTTCCTTCATGAAGCTGATGAAGAACTCATAGAAAGCATCATCACAGTTAATGTCGAGGCAACAACTAGGCTCACCCATCTTGTGCTTCCTGGGATGCTGAAGAAGAGAAGAGGGGCCATCGTTAATATTGGTTCAGGTGCAGGATCTCTTTTGCCTTCTTATCCTCTTGCCGCTGTCTACGCGGCAACCAAAGCGTATGTCACTCCACCCTTTTCAGGCGAATCCATTTTTTTTTTATCGTAATAAACTTTTTTTTTGTTTTTTTTTTTTTTTTTGGAAAGGCAAGCTGGGGTTAGGCAGACCCCTACCAGTTATACAACCGTACCATTGAGTTTTGAACCTGCAATGTCCCAACACAAGGTGACATGAACTAGCTGCTCCTACCAGACAAGCGGCCCCGTTGGTAATAAAGCAGAGCTGAATTACAATGAACCAATTATGTTAAGAGGTCATTTTTTTATGCAGCGGCTTTACATGCTTAGCATGCAGCTGTTGGTGACCATCCATCTCAACATTTCTTGACATGGACGCCACACCCTAGAAATGCCCATACGGGTGACTATCAAGCAGCTCGCTGCATGTGCCACTAATGTGTACTTTGCAATGTTGTCAGTATCGGTATCGACCCTGTATTGTTTGGCCAAAGAATCAGCCAATACCGATACTCAAGTGAATTATTCTGAATGGGCCAAAAAATTAATTAAAAAAATATTACTTGTCAATCGGAATGTGACACATGTTAAAGCCATTAAAATAATATTACAAAAACAATTTTAAGTATTTTTTATATTATTAAAAAATAGCGTATTCAGGGGTGAAGCATGTGAAAAGATCATGTGAAATACAATTGCACAAATGTTTGTGCATTAAGCACCTGATCACCCTCCATCTTGGGGACCAAGGCATGATGGAGGGCAATCAAGTGCTTAATGCACAAATATTTGTGCAATCATATTGCACCCGATCCAAACTCGGTGAAGTGTATCGATTTTCTGTGATACGTATGGGCCGATACAGGCCGATACTCACGTACCGATGCTAACAATATTGGTACTTCGGTTAAAGCCGATCCACTCACTGTTTTTAACTTTTAGCTGATTCCATAAAAGGTGTACAATGATGAGACGATTATGTTAGATTATGCCCAAAAAGAGGATGCTCTATATTTGCCACAGATCTAATGATTTTCTAGTTTTGTATAGCATAAACAGTCTATATATGTCAAATAATACAGTGCTCACTTTGTTTGGTTTCTTTTCTTTTTACTGGCTAACACTAGGGTTGGCCATCGGGTCGGGCCAGACAGGACTGATTAAGGGCCCTCCCTAGCGCCCGACTGACCCGACAACATTTTCAAGCTACAGATAACCCAACTCGATAGTTATCAGGTGGGACTGGACCCGACTTCGGGCTTGGATTTAATGTTCAAGCCCACAGCCCGTCACGAACCCGATGGAGACAACATTTGGGCTCAGACATGTTTGGGCTCATCAAGTGAGCTCGATGATTTAAGCAAAGTCCAACTCGTGTAATATAAGCAAGGCGAGTATGAATAATGGTGATCTCCTTACAACAACAACAACTACTACGCCTTCATCCCAAAACAATTGGGGTCGGCAATATGAACCAAAAAAGAAAATCATTCTGGGTCTTCCACATGAATCCTTCTCCTCCAATCATTTCTATCCAATGCCATGTCCTCGGTGAGGCTCAAAGCATTCATATCCTTTTCTATCATCTCCATCCAAGTCTTCCTAGGCCTACCCCGACCTCTTTTAACTAATATATTTTCTCATTTCTCCATCCTTCTAACTGGAGCATCATTAGGCCTTCGCCGAATATGTCCAAACCACCGTAAACAATTCTCTCTCATCTTATTTTCAATGGGTGCAACGCCTACCTTCTTACGTATCTTCTCGTTTCGAATCTTATCTTTTATTATATTTTCACACATCCATCTAAGCATACACATCTCAGCTACACTTATTTTTTGAACATGATGTCTCTTGGCAGCTCAACATTCCGTATCATATAGTAAAGCAGGCCTAATAGTCGTCCTATAAAATTTTTCCTTTAACAGTAATGGCATTCTACGATCGCACAACACTCCAGTTGCACTTTTCTATTTCATCCACCCAACCTTTATCCTATGATTTACATCTTCATCAATTTCTCCATACTTTTAAATGATAGATATCAAATATTTGAAACAATCATCCACCGGTATTTCTTCCTCACCAAGCTTCACTACACTCCCATCATTACTTCGTTGCTTACTAAACCGACATTCCATATATTTTGTCTTACTCTTACTCAACTTAAAACCTCTAGCTTCCAATGTTTGTCTCCATAATTCTAACTTAGCATTAACCCCAACTCTAGACTCATCAATCAAAACAATATCATCAGCAAACAACGTACACCACAACACATTTTCTTGAATTGATCTCGTAAGCTCATACATCACTATAGCAAATAAGGAAAGGTTTAAAGCAGACCCTTGATATAATCCAACCGTTATAGGAAAATTGGTTGTCACCCCTCCATAAGTGCAGACATTGGTTACTACTCTTTCATACGTATCTTTAATTATACTAATGATGATCTTCTTGGCCTAACTGGAGGCATGGTACGCTTGTAACCAACAAGTTCGGGATTCTATTTTCACTGTGGATCAGAATATTTAAGTAAGGAAAAATATTGGTTAGACTGGTGGGTTCGTTCGAACCCCCGACCTAAAACTCATAGATGCATTCAGCATAGTCAAAATAGGACCAAATTGTTGGCTGTTGATTTTTCAATCTTTGAAAAATTCTACACCCTTATTAGAAAAACATGATCCAAGTGTTCATTTCTATTAATCAAACATATAGATCACTTCAAGAGGGTCATTTCTGTAATAAAAAGTTAAAAAAAAATCCAGTCTTCATTCATGGGTTTGAAATCTACCACTTCAGTCGATATTTTCTCTTTATGTAATGCCGAAAACCATGTGTACATATAATGACAAAAAATATATTTTGCATAAATTTCACATACTGAAGAAATAAGCATATTTTTTCCTGTATAACGTATAAATTATTATTAATTATAATAAAAGAAACAGAGGAGCATTAGTTGTAAATCTTATCAGGAGTTGTCATGTCTGGCAGGATCCTGTCCAATCTGTTCACATCTCTATGGAGGCGCGGTTGTGTGATTGCAGTCATTTTGGGGTTGGGCCATACACGTGTTCGGCCCCGATCACTGAATCTGCTCTCCATCTCTATCACTAAAGATAGAGATGGATAATGATAAAATATACATAATTATTTATTTCAGACTTAGGAGTTCGGTTGTCTCCATGGAGAAATATGCATTCTCGCATTCATATACGGTATGCTACCCTTGGATGAAGAAAGTCAGTAGCTTCTTGGGAGGTGTGTTGTGGTTTCAGCCAGTGCCCCCTCATGCTCTCTGCTGTTTGGGAGCAATGATGTAGCCAAAACACTTCATTAGGAAATGGAGTTGGCAGCTCCAATGCCTCCATTTCAATTTCATTCACGAGAGGATGTTTTTGCAGGTCAGACCAGGTGATATGTTGAAACATAACAATTTTGTTTTTTTTGTATTCACAACCGTCCTCCGCCTTCATCTTTATATCACAATTACATTAGCTGCTTGCAGTGGACCCTACTGCTTGCACAATGAATGGTTGTGATGAAAGCCATGGACGGTGGTGATTTCAAAACACAGAAAAAATTGTGTTTTTGACTTATCACCCGATCCAACCTCATGTTTTTGGCAACTCAATCCTTTTAACACCATATTTCGACAACACATGGAAATGGTCTCCATATCAATGCAAGGCTCCCAAACAGAGCCTAAATGACAATAGATCACTTAACAGTCAATATCAATTGAAGGCTCTCAAACAGTGCATGACAGTAGAACTTAACAGTCGTAGTCGGCAGCATTAAAACCATAGCACCAGTACTGAAGTGAAGAGTACTCTCTCTCTCTCTTTTATACTGTGGACGATGCAGAGGGTTTTAAGTTCTTGTTTCATTATTTGGCAGAGCATTTAACTCGCCCTGTAGCTCAACAACAGTGCAGCATTTATCCCACAAGTGGACGAATTGGTCTTCTGAGCGCATGCATTTACACGCTGCGGAGGCTGGGGCCTAGGGTTGGGAATGGGACCGCCCGGGCCGGCCTGTTTATTAACGGGTTGGGTTTTGGGGCTCGGGTTTGAAGAGCAGCCCATGACCAGCTGGCCCATTGACCCAACAGGTTAATGTGAAGCAGGCTGGGTCCATCCAGACCAGTCCACATCTATTTGTAAATTGTAATAATGAACAAGTTTTTGACTTCTCATGCATCTAATTAATTAATTTTTTATTTATAAAATTAATGTAACTAATTTGTTTTAGTTTAATAGTAATTGTTACCAAGTTACTATGGAATAGTTAATTTTTTAAATTTTATATTATTAAAAATTTAATAAATAACTCAGGCCCATCAGCCTACACCCCCGCCTCATGTATATAATGTGCCAGGTTTCAGCCCGGTACCTAACGGGCCCAGACCTAAAACCTTGATCCATACCCAGCCCATGGGAGACTAGGTCGGCTTGGCTCATCGGGCAGCACAGCCCAATATTGCCCACCCCTACTGGGGCCCCATTTTCTATAACATGGTAAGGGTTTTCAGATATTAGTCGGGCTGTAGACCTTGCTCAACTTGACTAATGTTATCAGAACTGGTTTGAATCGAATTAGAACTTCGCCAATTTAATTGCATATAGGCATGAATCGGTTATTAATTTTTTGTGATAATTATGATATTTCTTTGTTACTATATACTTATATTTGCGTTTGGTGAATTTCTATGTTGCAGATACATCAGTCAATTCTCAAAAAGCCTTCACGTCGAGTACAAACTACTTGGCATTGATGTACAATGTCAGGTACGTCTCAAATCAAACATAGCAATCTTTCTAGTTAAGCCATCTTTTGGGGGGCAGGTTATATGTTTCCCCCGAAACACGCACTGTAGCTATTATTGGGTGTACGGGCACACCGGATATCTTTATACATAATGCAGGCTACCCGTACATGAACGAGTTAAAAATTTCTGTGTAGAAATTTTTTAATCCAATTTCGTAGTTTGCTGGTCCAAATCCGATTTGAAACTGGGACGCCGTGGTCCGTGAATGTTTGTGACTGTGAGTACTTTATATACAAAACCTTTAAAAAGAACAGAAATCCATATGGACTCAATTGGTTCTTTGTCTTTTGTTTTGGGTCAAGTTTGGAATCCTCTAATGAGGGTCCAAATCCAGAGCCTGTTAGCATGAATCACGGGCGGGGGGAGCCAATCCGGCCCATTCACATTATTCTGATCGATGACGCCTTTTTTGACCCGATTCTGCTCCTACATGCAGGCATGTTTTGTACTTAAAAATTCATGCATGAGATTTTAGTGGTGCTACACCATTTTTTTCTCAATGATGGGGAGGCTCTTAAGGGTATTGGCCCGTTCCAGGTGACTTTAAACCCACATGGTCCAAGAGCAGATCCAGTGATAGGACCCGAGTACTTTACAAAGTAGTCAGGCCACACAAAAACACAGAAAATCGCTGTGCGTGTAGCCATTTTCTCCATTGCATGTAGCGATTTTCTGTAGTTTGTGTGGCCCGAGTGCTTTATTAATTACTCTGGTCTAATCACCTAACCAGGCCTCGCATGGACCTGCACCTTAGACAGCAAAACCCCAAGATCATCCCTTTGCCAGTGCTTTAACTACAGAAATGTTCTGATTTGGTAAACTATTTGGTTTTAGGTTCCTTTGTTTGTGGCGACAAAGATGATAAACAAGCAGCCTTCCTTCTTCGTTCCCTCAGCAGATGAGTATGCGAACTGGTGCTTGCATTGGATAGGGAATGAGCCGCTCTGCCTGCCTTACTGGACTCACTCCATACAGCGGTTTGGGGCGTGCCTGCTGCCAGATGCTGTGCTAAACTGGTGGTTCTTCCGCCTCTTCCTTGGTCTTAGAGAGAAGGGGAAAGTCAAGGAGTAACTCAAGGGAGAGAGAGAGAGATTAATGTCCATAGCTAGCTATAATACATAATAATAAGCTCACAGACATTGTTACTGTCTTTTTTAGACATTATGTGTGTATGCAATACTTGTATCTTAACTCGATCTTGGGGCTAGTATGAATAGTCTACCAAGCTCCTTCGAGAAATCTTGGAAGATGTGTTAATCAAGATCGAAAACTTTTCTTTTTCTATTGATTTTCTCGTTTCGAACATGAAGGGCATTGATGTTGCTCACCATACCCCCATCATTCTTAGCAGACCATTCTTGGTCACTGTCAATGCTCATATTGATTATCGTACTGGGGAGATGAATGTTTCTTTTGGCAACAAACGATTGCGAATAAACAATTTTTTTATTGCCACAAGAGCGAGAGGAAATGACGAATGCTTTCATGTGATGGACGTTAAATGGAAGCAATTTGATCCGCTGTTAGATACTTGCTTGGATAAAAATTCGGTTTATGGCTCACCATCATGTAAGAATAGTCTTCACGTAGAGACTAAGCTCGTTCTTAGCAGACTAGAGAGTCATTGCAAGGCTCAGAAGGGTAGAGTTGGAGGAAATGTTGTGGGCAGAGTTATAAATGAAACCATTTTTCTCATACCTCCCGATTGAGCATGACTTCACATCCATTGATCTCATGGACAATGAAGGGTCACCAGAGATCCGTCTGGCTGAATACGTAAAATTTAGCGCTCTATGGGAGGTAACCCGTATTAGTGTTGTGATATTAGTAGTTTCATTATTTTTCTGTCGTTTCCTTTATTCATGAGCATGAATGTTAGATCATGTATGCATTGCATTTTATGCAATTTTATGAGTTGTAAACATTGAGACAGGTGAAATCTCTACAGAGCCAATACATGGCAACAAGAGGTAAGTTTTTACAGTGTGGATTAGGTGACTTCTACTACTTTTCTCCTAATTCTTCTATTTTTCTTGTGCATTCATATAGTTTCATGCAAGCATGATGAAGTGCCATTGACACTCAAAGTTTTTGTCTTTATACTTACACATTGATGAAAACTCATAAAAATTGAGCTTTTAAGGAATGAGTTTGATCTTATATAAATACTTTACATAATCTAATGTTTTTAGAGAACTTTTAAGCTCCACGAAATTTTTTTCTGACACTAATCTAGAAAAACATGATTGTTTTTGTTGATTTCAAATAAATGACGATAGATACATGTTAGAGTTTATTTTGAATCATAAGTATGAATATGCACAATTTTATTTTTGAAAACTAAGCAAATGAACAAAATTTGAAAAGAAGAGTTCAAAAAGTGAAAAAAAAACATATGTTTAGTTGTTTAATTTCTTTGTATTCCCTAGTAGCTAGGCTCAAACACAAGTTGAAGTGTTGAGTTCCATGTCGAAAAGGATAATGAAGGAAGTCACTTCTTTGTCTAAGTTAATATCTATGGCCTATTTTGTTCGAGCAAGTAGAACTTGAGGGGTGTTTACACCTGGTGCCATAAAGCCATCTGGTTTAGGAGCCACCGGCCCAAAAGCCTGCTACATAGACTTTATAGAGAGACGAATAGATGTTGATATTTCACACGATAAGAAGAAAGTTATACGTAAAACTATGAAAATAAAAGGTTCAGTGATTCTTGCATTTAAGTCTAAGGGATATTTTGTATCTGGTGCCCTAAGGTTGTCTGGCCTAGAAGTCACTGACCCAAAACTCGTTGCATGGGTCACAAAAATTACAATTTTGATATAGTGCTCAACAAAAAGAAAAAATTTGAAAATCTAGAAAAACGAAAAAGAAAGAAAATCAAGAGCATAAAGATAAAGTTCACTTCTTAGGAATAAGTATTGAGAAACCTATGCAGAAAATATATAAGTGAGGAGAAATAAACAATAACATGTGTATATTTGATTTTCTGAGAATAAAGCATAAATGATTATGATATTTAGAAAAGTAAAAGAAAAGTTTTATTCTGTGGTGCCCTGTAAAAAACTAATTATATTTTGATAATGTAATGGCCGGAAATATTTATGAAAACAAACACGTTAAATGCCTAATACTTTTTTACGTTGAATTTTTATGTATATATGATAGAGATGTTTGTGGGTAGCATCACTGAAAAGCCTCACAAGACTTTACTCGTCCACTAGGGTAACCCAGGGGTTTAAAGGGCTTGTTGCATATGCAACCGTGATTCCTACGAAAGTGAGTTAGGTTTTTACTTTGTTTAGTTTGTCTTTTGCTTTTTGTTCAGGGTCAGTTTGCTCGAGCACTGACAAACGATAAACATGGGGGAATTTGATCATACATAAGGTTTGCATTTTATTCATTCATTTTTATGCATGATCCATTGAAAAATCATATTAAAAACTCGTTTTTATCAATATTTTTGAGAAATTGCTTGTAAATTAAAAATAAAAGAAAATTCTTATATTTAAACTCTTCCCTGTTTTTTCAGTGTTTTGATTAGTTTAAGACTTTTTAATTTGTAGTTTAATTAGATTAGGAGTTTTAATAATTATTTTATTTGGTTTAGAAGTGTCCTCTCTTTGAAAACACATTTTTCTAGAGGTAGTCTTTTAGAAATTTTGAAAATTAATCAGACCTATTTTGAAAAAAATGTGACCTAATTTTTTATCATAAATACTATTTTTTCAGCCATGAAAGGTGTTTTTTCTCTATTGAAAAATGCAAACCTTTTCTCCCTCTTCTCTTCTCTTCTCTTCCTCTTCATCTTCGTTCCCAATCGGTTCTCCCTCGTTTTCCTCTTTTTTCCCTTTGATTCATCTTGCTTCTGATCTTTCTCTGTCGTCGGTTCTTCTTGCCTTGATCGACGGAGGTGTGCATTGCTCAAATAAAAGACCATTCTTCTTCTCAACCCCTCTATCAGAGGTAAATCACACAGTTTGCTTCATCTCCCCCATCTCCGTAGTTGTTTAGAATCATTGCATGCATCATATTTGATTTCTGCATATTCATCGCATAGATATCTTTATGTGTTTTTGCATCTAGTTAGATCCAACTATATTTTGTTTAGCTTAGATCTACTTGTTGTTTTTCTTGTAGAATACAATAAATTAGTTAATTGAATCTTTGCTTTAGTAATCTAGATTGGTTTCTTCATAAAATATGCATAGTGTGAAATCATCCAATACTCCGGACGGTCCTACGTGATCCATTGAATCACGCAGAACCATTGAGAGGGGTGACCATGTGTGCAGACCTCTGTGAAGCAGAACATCCAATTGATATTTTATATTCTTCTTGATTGCTGGTTCAAGTGACACCGAGGGGTCACCTGTAAAATCCAAATTTTTTAGGAATTATCCAAATAAATAAATATGAAAATTATGCAAAAGAAATATGATAATATCATGTATTTGGAATAAATTTGGTTTAAATAGATATGGGCGCAGAACTGGATCATATGGATCTAGCAATGAGATTCGAATATGACAATTGGATTTAGATTCTAGATGGATCCGAAGCCCAACCAGATTTCAATTGGATCCCAATGGATCCAAATATTTTATGATCCCTAATCGAGATCCGAAAGTCAATTAACGAATTTGCATAGATGTGCAAGAAAAATCGGGAGAATCAAATTTGAAAAGGTGAGGCTCGTTAAGGGAAAAACCTGAATAAGGGTTTATTTAAATTAAACCAGACAGAATGTGTAACGAAAGGGAGTGTGGTGTGGTGGAGAGGCTCGTTACCTCTTGGGGGTTTGACGCAAGTTCAAATCTCACTATGTTCACGTGCATGTTTTTAGGAAAAATATGTTATGCTTTTTGACAAAACCCCCAAAAGCTTACACACTTATAAAGGAATTAAAAGAAACATTATTTGTAATGAAACAAAACGTAGTGCAGAAGAGACACCTTGGAGTGTGCTATAGAGCCACTGGTGCATGTATCGTATGTGGAGAGATGAGGAATTGCATCAAGGACTGCCCTAAGAGACCGATTTAGGATGGTGCAATCTCTATACCTCGAGGGCCACAATGACCCTAGCAGCAGTGACCCCAACAGTCCCAGGCACAGGGATAAAGGGGAGTCATAGGCTGCGTCTATGTGACTTCGGTAGAGGAGTTATAAGAGGACACAAATGTCATCGAAGGTATAGTTTTTGTTGCAAAGTTCGATGTTAAAGTCCTTTTTGACACTAGTGTTACACATTCATTTGTTTCTGTATGATTCGTGAACTTGCTTGATATTATCTCGATCTCAATGGGATTCATTCTTGAAGTTATCACACCATCGTGTGGTATCTCTATCGCTTGAACCTATCTACCCAAGGTCCAGGTCATGATTTCTAGGCAAAACCACTCTACCAATCTTATTTTGTTGGATATGGTGGGTTATGACATCATACTTGATATTGACTGAATGTATGAGCATTACAGTTGTATGATTTATCATGAGTGATGCATCCAATTTACTCGCTCCGATCAACCTGTACTTAAGTATAAGGCTAGTATAAAGGAGAGAAAATGACAACTTATTTAGGCCATGAACGCACAATGATGTATGAAAAAAGGATGTGAGGCCTTTTTGTCTAGCGTGTCCCTAATTGAGCCCAACACGACCCTGATGGAAGACTTGGAGGTGGTTCGTGAGTACGTAGATGTTTTTCCAGACGACTTGCCAAGCATACTACTTGCTAGAGATGTTGACTTCACAATCGAGTTGGTGCTTGGAATGACCCCAATATCCAGAGCACCCTATTGCATGGCCCCAGCAGAGTTGGAGGAATTGAAGAAGCATATGAAAGAGTTGATGGATAAGGGCTTTATTTGTCCCAACGTTTCACCTTGGGAAGCTCCAGTCTTATTCGTCAAGAAGAAGGATGGGTCAATGAGCTTGTGCATTGACTACCGCATATTAAATCAAGTAATGATCAAGAACAAGTATCATCTCCGTCAGATCGATGACTTGTTCGATCAACTTCATGATGCCAAGGTCTTTTTCAAGATAGATCTTCAATCGGGATATCATCAATTGAGGATTAAGGAGTCAGATGTGCAGAAGGTGTTCAGAATACAGTACAACCATTACGAATTTCTGGTGATGCCCTTCGAGCTAACCAATGCTCCAACAACATTCATGGATTTAATGAATTGAATCTTTCGTACCTACCTAGATCTATTTTTTATTGTCTTCATAGACAACATCTTGATTTATTCGAAGAGCGAGGAAGACCACAAAGAGCATTTGAGGATTGTCCTCGAGACACTTTGACAACATCAGTTGTATGTTAAGCTCTCAAAGTGCAAATTCTGGTTAGAGCATGTTATGTTTTTGGGTCATATGATCTCCAAAGACGGGGTATTCATAGATCATGCTTAGGTAAGATACCTCACTAATTATATTTTAAGGAAATTGTTTGGATCTTTGTTTTGATCTGTTAAATCTTATTTTGGATCTAAGTGGAAGCAGTCTTAGACTGAAAACAGCCTTAGAGCATATCTAACATACGTAATTTTCTTAGACTTGCAATATACTACTGATGATTTATCCAAGATTTCTCAAAGATCGCTTTACCTATGATGAAGATACTTTGCAAAGGAATTAAGTTCGTTTGCACTCAGCAATGCAAATAGAGCTTCCAGGAGCTAAAAAAGAGGCTTACTACAGCCCCAGTGCAACGCCCCAAATATTTAACTTGAAAATTTTAGAATAGTTTTTTTTTTCTAAAACCACAGCAAAAATGTTTTATTAATCCATCAGTCAAATAATTTGGGCAAGTTACAGGTGATAGTACAAACTCAATAACATTAGGCGAATTAAAACCTTGCTTTGAAATTTTACAAGTCATAAATGACAAATTTAATGAATTTATTGAAAACAGAGTTCCTCAGGACATCCAAAGAAGATATGGTCTCATGGTCCGTCGGCAACGACGACTGCAATTGCCCATCTTTATTGGTTTCCTGAAAAATATTAATTAAGAAGGGGTCAGACTCCCCTGTCTGAGTAAGAAGCAAAATATCTATATGAATGTGCTCAGTGTCATGTGTACAAGTATATGTACAACACATGAATGTAAGATCTAACAATTATTAAACAAGCTTTGAATGTACAGTTCACTAACTGCAAGTATTTCATGATTTACTATATAAAGAAAAGACCTTCATGAATGTCACATCATATTAATGAATCACATTTAGATTCTCACATTTGAATATAAAGTAAAGCATTGTTAAGTTATGCATCATGTGAGTAAATCATGATCATACTATAACAAATGTAACATCAAGCAATATGTGTATACTTGAAGACTTTCACAGTGTACTGACTTTATGTTTCTCTTGCTAATTACCCTGTGAGTACGCACATGCATAGACATCGTAGCGGACCGAGACCATACTGGGGTTTATTATTTAATAACACGTATGACTAGCCGTACGGAGGTCCAAAGAGGATGGTCTGTGATCGAGAGAATACTCCTCAATGGCTAAAACTAGAATTAGGATGCACCCTGTACTTCTGCAGAAGACTTGGATCTACCATTTAGGACGAATTGGTAGTCCTGACCCCCTAACTCCGAGGACTGGGGACCGGGTGAGACGCCTAGCTCTCACAAAAACAAGAATGTCCACGAAGCTTGTACCACCTACCCTCTCCAAGGTAGACCATGGGTCCAGTAACATACACCGTCTTTCAGGTGTACCCAGAGCTCTGGAAAAACCAGTAACATATACCGTTCTCAGGTATACCCAGTATCCTGGGAAACCAGTAACATATACCTTTTCAAGTATACCCAGAATCCCTCAATTTTATTTTATGTGTGCATATCTTTTCATTCTTATTTGTTTGGGTCTAGTAACATACATCGTCTTTCAGGTGTACCCAAAACCCTACACTTGTTTTATATGCATATTTCATATTTTGTTTATTTCTCGGTGCGAGTCGTTGCACCACAGGGGATTTCCAAAATCCCAACCCATACTCTGAGTGATCTCAGTGTATGCACATTACCCATCGAATGCCCAATAGGCACCAACCAAAATTTCTCAGAATTTTGGCTCAACTCTGAGCCGGGTACTTAATTATACTTTTAGCATCTTAAGGTTTGATTTCTGAGCTCGAATGTACGTTTCGCACCCCACTGATCATGCACTTATTAGGATATCTCAAGTATAACTTTTCATAAGTGTTTGTACGACACTATAACGGTCTCGCAAGACCGCAAGCTCAGTCTTAGGCCTTCACATGATCATGACATGACAAATGCTTTTTATTAAGCGAATATTTGTAGAACAAGCATATATCAATCAGCACAGAACATGTCATAACATTTACATGAAATCATAATTCAATTACATGCAATTCACTTAGCATCTTATGTGCCCATTTGGCACCACAAATATTTTTCATGCTCAATTCGATTTGTATTATCGTACCCTCGTAGTGTTTCTCAATTGTTTTTTTACAACAAAATATGTATTTAGCAACAAGCCACATACAAAACCATAGCCAATGTGACTACATCATTGTTATCTTATTCAATCCTCAATACGTACATTCTTAATACGTACAACTATGTCCCAATGTGTATCCACGGTGATAGCAACAACCATTTGAATTCCCATATTAATTTATGTAGTCGAAATAAAATGAGGATATGTATAAGATTGAGGTCTTTCAGATTCAAGCATTTATAATCTAATGATTGAACAAAAACCTCCATCGCTCAATGAGAGTAATTATATATATTTTTATACTCTTGAGACCATAGTCGGAATGCAATGAGTCATTAACATGTAGTAGTCCCGCTATATCTAATACCAACCATAGGAAGGCTTCTTAAAAACCCAAATATGAACATCTCTCTCTATATAATTTTGAACCAAACTTGGGTCAGGTTTAAGCATTTTCAAGTCCGACTTAAGCAGGTATAAGGTAATTTGGTTTGGTTTCATAATTATGTTCGAATGAAACTAAATTAAACCAATCTAGGAATTTCCTAGCTTAAAACCTGAAATTTCCACTTAATTTGGTCAAGCAGTGTTTCATCAGATTTGGGTTCGGGTTTGAATAAACAAACCGAATTCGATTATCCATCGGTTGTAATGTTTCCTACTAAACCAAAGTAATATGTATTTAATATATGTACATATATATATATAGATATTTTTGAAAGTCAAATTGGTACCGCAGCAAACCCCATAGAGACAACACGTGGTGTTGTTCCGATTTACATCGCCCAAGCCAATGTAACATCCTACACTGGCTGGGAACCCAAAGCATAGGAGCAAACAATCCGGGTAGGGTCGATATAGCCTCAGTTCATGCTGGTCGGGCCGATCAGGCATGGCTGGTCTATCCGGCACATGTTACTATGTTGTGTGACTTGTAGCCTACTATCCAAGGAACAAGAAGTTGGGGTCAGCAGACCCAATCGGCTACTATGGCAGTGGTGCTGTCCAAACGACAGGTTGAGGTCGAAGTAGACCCCAGTCCAGTGTTCCCTTGTGTGCTGACAACACGACAACAATCCTGATAGGGTGTTGTGTGCCCTGCTATGTCCATTGTGTTCGGTATACAGGGTCAACCAAACCATGGCTCCAATTGAGCCCAAGCTGTCATGACAACAGATGACATTGACTGAGATCTAGTAATCCAAAACCTGTCCCTAGTTTCCGCAATCAGATTTGAGTAAAGTGCGAGTGTGCATACCTTATTGTGTAAAAACTATGTATTGTAAACATGGTGTATACCATTTCATTTTAATTTGTGATAGCTATGTATATACATATGTATGAATTTTGAAAAAAATTGAAACACATTAGAAGACTTGTATATACTAACAGATCTAATAATAATTAGATATCAAACCTATCATGATACCTATGTTGGACCCATTTAAAAATGGAAACCGTGATAGGATTCAATAGCGACTATTGGCCTTCCATTTGAACAGGTTCAGAATATGCAAAAATAACTCCCATAATGTCTACACTAAATAGCTATATTATCCTATCATACACTAACGTATATAGATATCCCTTTTTTTTTTCAAGAGAGCCCAACCCAAGAATTTAATGCATGTAACTAATGTACCTACTATTATTAATATTGTTATTATTTTATTTTTTTGTTGACAGGCTGCCTGGCAAAACTGATGGTGTAACATTATCATGCATATTCTTTAACATATCCAATAGTAAATCAGACTATTACCTAGTCATGCATATATATATATATATTTTGAGCCGTTGAATCAATACATGCCATGTAATTTTTTTTTTTTGGAAAATATCATGTTTTCTAACATGAACAAATCACTATGCGTGACCTTCATTTTCACCAGTCTGTCAAAACCCACTAAATTTTTTTTTATGTGAACAAATCCATAAGCTTGACTACTAATTTCATCACTAACACGTGCTGATCAAAAATGTAACTTTTAGCAACTTACCACATGGGAAAATCAGCAACCACTAACTACACGTTTTATGCCAAACAATGACATGGCTGATCAAAAAAAAAATTCCAGAACTTCACATGAGGAAATCGACAAACACCATGGTTATTTTATACGACTAGATGTATGCATTTTTCTACTTATTTTCAAAAGATATGCAACATACGTGTCTCACAAGGCACCAAACACATGCATAGAGATACAAGGCACCAAACACATGCATAGAGATACAAGGCCCCTTACATCTTGTTAGAGTTTCGAGCGAACAAGGCGACACTTCTTCTTCGCGGAGCGGCACACCACCTCAACAATGTAGTCCACACGTCCAACAATGGAGTCTACACTCACGGTGGGAGAGAGAGAGAGAGAGAGAGTTACACAGTTTCCCTTCAGCCGCTCCTTTAACTCCTCTTAATTAGGGGAGTTATAAACTTTAAAACTTCAAAGCTCCATCCCCATCTCACGTTTTTGGTGGGTGCACCGATTTTCCAGAATTGCCCCCCCTTCTCCTTTGGCAAGATTTTCTCTAACCTCTCCATTTGATTGCTTTATGGGTACCCTTTTCCCTTTTTGGTGGGATTCCCCACCAAGGTTGGTAAAGTGAGCTGAAAAGGCTTAAGAAGTAGGCTTGGCCAAGATCCCACGTTTTACCATCTTTTTCTTTATTTTATTTTATTTTTTTTTCTAAAGTAAAAATTGTAACCTTTGTGTGTAAAAAGAAAAATTTGTGCACATGGGGTTTTGAACTAGGGTTTTCAACATAAGGGGTAACGAGCTCCACCAGTTGTGCTACATTGCTTTTTGTTGCAAAGTGTGTGGATTAAATTGTATTTAACCCTTTCAGTTTCGTTCCGGATTTCATGAAAAAACAATGTTTTTTTTTTTATTTCAATGTGGGCACTCTGGGTTTTGAACTTGGGCTGTAGCTCCACACAACCGTGCGTCGTACCACTACGTCACACCATCACTTGGTGTTTACTTTTGCAATAAAATTCTATTTATGTCATATTTGGACGTTTTTCCTTGTTGATGGATTTCTTTCATTTTCAAGTGAATTTTTCACCCGTTGGTTCTAAACTTGCCCTCTCTTACCTTAAATGTGTTTCGGATCTCACGCTATTATTCCGGAACCATCGCATTCCTATATTTGCCTTGCAAATCGGGTCGGATCATCAGATCCCACTAAGGTCCAGATCCAAGTACCCTTTCTAGTATTCATTATTGGGTTCACTCTAACTAACCCATGAGCATCAAAATGGCATTAAATATTACAAAAATCTTATTATATCATGCAAATGCTCATTTTTATATAAAAAAAATTCCTTAAAATTATTGGATTTTACATCCTTCCCCCCTAAAAATAGAATTTTGTCCTCAAAATTCATTACACAGATTAAGCAACTGGATTAAAGTATCTTTATCACTATACAAGGGACCGTAGTATGTGTGTTATTCTAATGAAAACTTCAAACAAATTCAAATTTGATCCTTGGGTCTCGTTTTTTTTTTTGTATTTAGAATCTTATAAAACCCACTTCTGAATCCATAGTAGTGTAGCCTTTATTTTATAGGAAGTGATATATGACCTAATTGTACCAATTGACTCCTATATGATTTAGCGTTTAAGCCATATCTTAACTTGATTCATCAGATCCTATATTCTTGATAGGATTAATCTAAAGTTTGGTGTTGGTTTCAGGATTCAATTTCGAATCAGTGAATTCTACCTGCTACAAATCTTAGTTATCCATGCATACGATAAAAGAAATATTCCCATTAATCAAATCTAGGTGCTAAGATTTATAGCCATTCAATGGGGATTCCAATCCAAAACATTCATCTTTATTTCCAAGGAACGTAAATAGTAAACTTCTCTAAGTATTTATTTATTCTAGTTGCTGCATGAAATTCCTTATCATTTATTCGAACTTGGTGTTGGGGTTGCTGCTGTCACTACTAATGAAACTAACCTTCTCTGGTTGCCAAAACTCTGTCAGAGTGTTTCCTTCTTCAGCTTCCAATGCATTCAAACATATTTCATCAGAGTAGCTTGTGGATTGCTTGAAGTACTCATTCCCAGTACTCGTGCTCCTGAATTTTGGCATAGCATCTCCCACCTCTATTGTTTTGTTACCTGGACAGAGTTCCTCCCATATATGTGTATTGTGAGAATCCACAAAGTTTGAGGCCTTAAGGGTGAAGTCATTCACTACGATTTGCTTCTTCGAATCAGCCTTCTTCCTACGACACTCATGAATAAAGTGACCCGTCTTATTGTAGTAAAAACAAACACTTGTGTCCCGAAGGCATACTTGTTCCTTATGACGATACTTTAGGCAAAACTTTGTTACATGTCCTGATTGTCTGCATTTAAAACACTTGCCCATATAAAGAGGGCAAACTCCGAGAGAATGAGTTTTATTGTACTGTCGACACATTCGTTGTGCGAGTGAGTATAGTGCTTTCTTTTGTTGTTGGCGGTTCTGGTAGCCTTCTTGGAACCTTTTCTTCTGTCCAACCAGTATGAAACTTTTCTCCTTGGACACCTTTTTATACTTTCTCCTTCGACCGCCACATCTTTTTGTGTGGTTATTTCCCTGCAATAATTGTTGCAGTTCGTTCCCAAAGACTTGTATCGTTGATGTTTGTCGTGTCACCAACCTAGTCAAGTTGTTTAATGAATCGAGAAGATCGTCACACCTAACTTCCCAAGCCATCTAGTTGAGCAAACATACTATCATAAGTTTCTTGATCTAACTTGACCATAACGTAAATTTAATAGTGTTCCTAGCAATATATCTAGGTTTTCAATATTCATGCAACCATCCAATTTGTTCAAGCCATAAAAATAATTTAATTCAAATACGATATATTTACAGAGCTCTTGCAGGGTCGCGGGAAGGCCGAGAACCATATATTTTTGTCCTGCTCTGATACCAAAACTGTAACGCCCCAAATATTTAACTTGAAAATTTTGGAATAATTATTTTTTCTAAAACCACAGAGGAAATGTTTTATTAATCCATCAGTCAAATAATTTGGGCAAGTTACAGGTGATAGTACAAACTCAATAACATCAGGCGAATTAAAACCATGCCTTGAAATTTCACAAGTCATAAATGACAAATTTAATGAATTTATTGAAGACAGAGTTCCTCAGGACATCCAAAGAAGATATGGTCTCATGGTCCATCTGCAACGACGACTACAATTGCCCATCTTTATTGGTTTCCTGAAAAATATTAATTCGGAAGGGGTCAGACTCCCATGTCTGAGTAAGAAGAAAAATATCTATATGAATGTGCTCAGTGTCATGTGTACAAGTATATGTGCAACACATGAATGCAAGATCTAACAATTATTAAACAAGCTTTGAATGTACAGTTCACTAACTGCAAGTATTTCATGATTTACTATATAAAGAAAAGACCTTCATGAATGTCACATCATATTAATGAATCACATTTAGATTCTCACATTTGAATGTAAAGTAAAGCATTGTTAAGCTATGCATCATGTGAGTAAATCACGATCATACTATAACAAATGTTACATCAAGCAATATATGTATACTTGAAGACTTTCACAGTGTACTGACTTTATGTTTCTCTTGTTAATTACCCTGTGGGTACGCACAGGCATAGACATCGTAGCGGACCGAGACCATACGGGGGTCTATTATTTAATAACCCGTATGACTAGCCGTACGGAGGTCCAAAGGGGACGGTTTGTGACTGAGAGAATACTCCCCAATGGCTAGAACTAGAATTAGGATGCACTCTGTACTTCTGCAGAAGACTTGGATCTACCACCTAAGACGAATTGGTAGTTCTGGCCACCTAACTCCGAGGACTGGGGATCGGGTGAGACGCCTAGCTCTCACAAAAACAAGAATGTCCACGAAGCTTGTACCACCTACCCTCTCCAAGGTAGACCATGGGTCCAGTAACATACACCATCTTTCAGGTGTACCCAGAGCCCTGGGAAAACCAGTAACATAAATCGTTTTCAGGTATACCCAGTATCCCCGGAAACCAGTAACATATACCTTTTCAGGTATACCCAGAATCCCCCAATTTTATTTTATGTGTGCATATCTTTTCATTCTTATTTGTTTGGGTCTAGTAACATATATTGTCTTTCAGGTGTACCCAAAACCCCACACTTGTTTTATATTCATATTTCATATTTTGTTTATTTCTCGGTGCGAGTCATTGCACCACAGGGGATTTCCAAAATCTCAACCCATACTCTGGGTGATCTCAGTGTATGCACATTACCCATCGAATGCCCAATAGGGACCAACCAAAATTTCTCAGAATTTTGATTCAACTCTGAGTCGGGTACTTAATTATACTTTCAGCATCTTAAGGTTCGATTTCTGAGCTCGGGTGTACGTTTCGCACCCCACTGATCATGCACTTATAAGGCATATCTCAAGTATAACTTTTCATAAGTGCCCGTATAGCACTATAACGGTCTCGCAAGACCGCAAGCTCAGTCTTAGGCCTTCACATGATCATGACATGATGAATGCTCTTTATTAAGCGAATATTTGCGGACCAAGCATATATCAATCAGCACAGAACATGTCTTAACATTTACATGAAATCATAATTCAATTACATGCAATTCACTTAGCATCTTATGTGCCCATTTGGCACCACAAATATTTTTCATGCTCAATTCGATTTGTATTATTGTACCCTTGTAGTGTTTCTTAATTGTGCTTTTATAACAAAAATATGTATTTACCAACAAGCCACATACAAAACCATAGCCAATGTGACTACATCATTGTTATCTTATTCAATTCTCAATACGTACAACTATGTCCCAATGTGTATCCACGGTGATAGCAACAACCATTTGAATTCCCATATTAATTTAGGTAGTCGAATAAAATGAGGATATGTATAAGATTGAGGTCTTTCAGATTCAAGCATTTATAATCTAATGATTGCACAAAAACCTCCATCGCTCAATGAGAGTAATTATATGTATTTTTATACTCTTGAGACCATAGTCAGAATGCAATGAGTCATTAACATGTAGCACTCCCGCTATATCTAATACCAGGCATAGGAAGGTTTCTTAAAAACCCAAATTATATATATATATATATATATATATATATATATATTTGAACCAAACTTGGGTCATGTTTAAGCATTTTCAAGTCCGACTTAAGCAGGTATAAGGTAATTTGGTTTGGTTTGGTTTCATAATTATGTTCGAATGAAACTAAATTAAACCAATCTAAGAATTTCCTAGCTTAAAACCTGAAATTTTCACTTAATTTGGTCAAGCAATGTTTCATCATATTTGGGTTCGGGTTTGAATAAACAAACCGAATTCGATTATCCATCGGTTGTAATGTTTCCTACTAAACCAAAGTAATATGTATTTAATATATGTACATATATATAGATATTTTTAAAAGTCAAGTTGGTACCGCAACAAACCCCATAGAGACAACATGTGGTGTTGTTCCGATTTATATCGCCCAAGCCAACGTAACACCCTACACTGGCTGGGAACCCAAAGCATAGGAGAAAACAACTCGGGTAGGGTCGATATAGCCTCAGTTCATGCTGGTCGGGCCGATCACGCATGGTTGGTCAATCCGGCACATGTTACTATGCTGTGTGACCTGTAGCCTACTATCCAAGGAACAAGAAGTTGGGGTCAACAGACCCAATCGGCTACTATGGTAGTGGTGCTGTCCAAACGATAGGTTGAGGTCGAAGTAGACCCCAGTCCAGCGTTCCCTTGTGTGCTGACAACACGACAACAATCCTGATAGGGTGTTGTGTGCCCTGCTATGTCCATTGTGTTCGGTATACAGGGTCAACCAAACCATGTCTCCAATTGAGCTCAAACTGCCACGACAACAGATGACATCGACTGAGATCTAGTCCTCCAAAACCTGTCCCTAATTTCCTATGCTCGTGTATGAACCAAGAAAAAGTCTCTCTTTATATATATATATATATATATATATATATATATATATAATGATCCGCAATCAGATTTGAGTAAAGTGCGAGTGTGCATACCTTATTGTGTAAAAACTATGTATTGTAAACATGGTGTATACCATTTCATTTAAATTTGTGATAGCTATGTATATACATATGTATGAATTTTGAAAAAAATTGAAACACATTAGAGGACTTGTATATACTAACAGATCTAATAATAATTAGATATCAAACCTATCTTGATACCTATGCTGGACCCATTTAAAAATGGAAACCGTGATAGGATTCAATAGCGACTATTGGCCTTCCATTTGAACAGATTCAGAATATGCAAAAATAACTCCCATAATGTTTGCAGTAAATAGCTATATTATCCTATCATACACTAACGTATATAGATATCCTTTTTTTTTTCAAGAGAGCCCAATCCAAGAATTTAATGCATGTAACTAGTGTACCTACTATTATTAATATTGTTATTATTTTATTTTTTTGTTGACAGGCTGCTTGGCAAAACTGATGGTGTAACATTATCATGCATATTCTTTAACATATCCAATAGTAAATCAGACTATTACCTAGTCATGCATATTTTTTTTTTGAACCGTTGAATCAATACATGCCATGTATTATTTTTTTTTTACTGGAAAATATCCTGTTTTCTAACATGAACAAATCACCATGCGTGACCTTAATTTTCACCAGTCTGTCAAAACCCACTAAAAAAAATTTTATGTGAACAAATCCATAAGCTTGACTACTAATTTCATCACTAACACGTGCTGATCAAAAATATAACTTTTAGCAACTTACCACATGGGAAAATCGGCAACCACTAACTACACGTTTTATGCCAAACAATGACATGGCTGATCAAAATAAAAATTCCAGAACTTCTCATGAGGAAATCGACAAACACCATGGTTATTTTATACGGCTAGATGTACGCATTTTACTACATATTTTCAAAAGATATGCAACATACGTTTCTCACAAGGCACCAAACACTTGCATAGAGATACAAGGCCCCTTACATCTTGTTGGAGTTTCAAGCGAACAAGGCGACACTTCTTCTTCGCGGAGCGGCACACCACCTCAACAATGGAGTCCACACGTCCAGCAATGGAGTCTACACTCACGGTGGGAGCGAAGATGGAGAGAGAGAGAGAGAGAGAGAGAGAGAGAGAGAGAGAGAGAGAGAGAGAGAGAGTTACACGGTTTCCCTTGAGCCCCTCCTTTAACTCTTAATTAGGGGAGTTATAAACTTTAAAACTTCAAAGCTCCATCCCCATCTCATGTTTTTGGTGGGTGCACCGATTTTCCAGAATCGCCCTCCCTTCTCCTTTGGCAAGATTTTCTCTAACCTCCCCATTTGATTGCTTTATGGGTACCCTTTTCTCTTTTTGGTGGGATTCCCCACCAAGGTTGGTAAAGTGAGCTGGAAAGGCCTAAGAAGTAGGCTTGGCCAAGATCCCACGTTTTTACCATCTTCTTCTTTATTTTATTTTATTTTTTTATTTTATTTTATTTTTGTTTCTAGAGTAAAAATTGTAACCTTTGTGTGTAAAAAAAAAATCTGTGCACATGGGGTATTGAACTAGGGTTTTCAACATAAGGGGTAACGAGCTCCACCAGTTGTGCTACATTGCTTTTTGTTGCAAAGTGTGTGGATTAAATTGTATTTAATCCTTTCAATTTTGTTTCGGATTTCATGAAAAAACAATGTTTTTTTTTTATTTTAATGTGGGCGCTCTAGGGTTTTGAACTTGGTCCATGGCTCCACACAACCGTGCATACTACCACTACGCCACACCATCACTTGGTGTTTACTTTTGCAAGAAAATTTTATTTATGTCATATTTGGACATTTTTCCTTGTTGATGGATTTCTTCCATTTTCAAGTGGATTTTTCACCCGTTGGTTCTAAACTTGCCCTCTCTTACCTTAAATGTGTTTCGGATCTCACGCTATTATTCTGGAACCATCGCATTCCTATATTTGCCTTGCAAATCGGGTCGGATCATCGGATCCAGCTAAGGTCCAGATCCAAGTACCCTTTCTAGTATTCATTATCGGGTTCACTCTAACTAACCCATGAGCATCAAAATCGCATTAAATATTACAAAAAACCTATTATGTCATGCAAATGCTCATTTTTATATATAAAAAATTCCTTAAAATTCTTGGGTTTTACACTCAGTGCTCACATTGCCTTCACGACAGGTAGGCTTTGTGGTTTTTAGTGATGCATCAGGTATTGGTTTGTGATGCGTAATGATGTAGAACAACAATGTTATAGCCTATACATCACGTCAGCTGAAGGTGCATGAGTGAAACTATCCCACTGATGACTTGGAGCTTGTTGTCGTATTCTTTGCACTTAAGGTTTGGTGACACTTGCTACGATGAGCAATTTGAGATTTTCTCTGATCATAAAAGCCTCAAATATATCTTCTTATAAAAGGATTTTAATATGAGACAGAGGTGGTAGTTAGAGTTCTTGAAAGATTATGATTTCTCTATTTCTTACCACCCAGAAAAGCCAATGTAGTGGTTGATGCTTTGAGTAGAAAGGTAGGAAGCCTTTTGAGTTCTATTAGTAGCGAGTAGAGATTACTCGAGGTCCTGATAGCTTTGAGACCGTTTGACACGTAATCGCATTCAGATCGCTAGTACAACAGTAAGAACAGAGCTCATGGACAATATCATCGCTCAGCAAAAGGATGACCCTGGATTCATGAAGATGATTACAGTGTGTAAGCAAGATCAATCAGCTTTGCACTTAGAGGAGGACGTAAGCATCTGGTATAGCCAGAGGCTTTGGGTGCTAGAGGATCCTCAATTAAGGAAAGGACTCCTAGACGAGGCACATCATACTAGATTCACTATACAACCTGGAAGCACTAAGATATATAAGGATCTTCATATTAACTATTGGTGGCATGACATAAATAAGGACATTGCTGAATGTGTTTCATGATGCTTCGTTTGCTAGTAGGTCAAGATAGAACACCAGAGACTTAGCGGCTTAATACAGTCATTCAAGATTCTGCAGTGGAACTGGGAAGACATTACCATGAATTTTATGGTAGGTCTACCCAAGATGTGTCAGTAGTATGATTCCATTTGGGTGATTATAGATTGCCTTATGAAGTCGACACACTTTCAGTGGAGAGTTTGGCCAATTTGTGCATTGATGAGATCGTCAGGTTACACGAAGTACCTATTTTGATCTTAGATAGAGATTCAAGATTTATATCAAGGTTTTGGGGACAACTTTAGAAAGATTTAGGGATAAAGCTTAAGTTTAGTACAACGTTTCACCCGCAGATAGACGAACAATCTGAGAGGACTATCCAGACATTGGAGGATATGCTACGATCTTATGCGCTGCAGTGGAAAGGCGACTAGAGTAAACATCTAAAGTTAGTCAAGTTCGCCTATAATAATAATTACCATTCAAGTATCGACATGGCTCCTTACGAGGCTTTGTACGGGTGACATTGTAGGTCTCCTATTTGTTGGAGTGAGGTTGGTGATCGAGCCATTGAATCACCTATAGTTTTGCAGTATTACATGGATCAAGTGTAGTTTATTTGTCAGAGACTTCTGAACGCTCAACACCGTCCGAAGAGCTACTCAAGTCTGAAGCGTCGAGAGGTTTCATTCGATATGGGAGACCACATATTTGTCAAAGTATCGCCGACAAAGAGCGTATTTCGGTTAGGCAAGAAAGGAAAGTTGAGTTTGAGGTGTGTAGGACTATTCCTCATCCTCGAAAGGATAGGAGGCATCTCTTAGAGATTCGCACATTGCCTTCAGTTCTCAAACATCCATGATGTTTTTCATATATCGACGTTGAAAAAGTATATGTCAGACCCTACACATGTGATTCAGTACGATGAGGTTGAGGTTCAAAGAGATCTCACATTCAAGGAGCGATGAGAGCAGGTGCTACGACAAAAAATGATCTCGCTCGTGAAAGTATGATGGCAGTACCATGGGATTGAGGAGTGCACTTGGGAGCCCAAGGCGGATATGAGAGCAAAATATCCACACTTGTTCTGTATGTAACCCTAACCAAATTTCGAGGATGAAAACTTTTTTTAGGAGAGTTTAATGTAATAACTAAATTTTTTTTAGGCTTTTTCTTGAATTTTTGGTATTTTTAGTTATTATGTGATAAATTATAATTCTAAATTTTAGATAAGAAATGCATTAGAGGGTTTGTAGGGTTTAGAAAAAAACTTAATATGTAGAAAAGAACTACACGCCTAGGGTCTCATAGAAGTTCAAAATGTCTTTTCAAAAATAGTTTTGAAATTTTCGAATGAACCCTTAAGGGAATAAATTAAAATAAATAATTTAAATATTTAAAAAATCAAATATTTATTAATGAAATTTAATTAGGTGTGGATTTAATTAAATTTTATGTATTAACATTTCATGTAAATTTATAATTCTATTTATGAAATATTTTATTTGAATTAATTTGTATTTAAGTGGAATTTCATTTAGTGGAATGGAATTAAAAAAAATTAGCTATATTTTATAAAATAGTAGGAGTCCATAGGTGAGACATCCCATTCTATGTGGCATCCTAATTTAAACTTTAAAATGCAATAAATAAAATTAAACTTTAAAATGAGGTTAAAATGAAAGTTATCAAAAACTACAAATCAAAAGGAAAAGTCAAAACTTTCCTTTTTTCAAAAGAAATCAATCCCATAAGGAAAGGCGTCAACCTTAGAGGACTCTAAAAGGGTCCAGCAAGGGCTGGACCAATGAAAGGAATAGGAAACAAAGGAAAAAAGAAAGAAAGAAGAAAAAAAAACTTGCCAAGCAAGTAAGTTGACATTTTTTTTGTAAAAAGGAAAGATTGGATCCTATAGGGGGTGTCGACCAGCCCTATGGAGACCCTCTATATGAAATATATAGTATGTATCATACATATACTACATTATATTACATAGGCTATACTTGTTAGAAAAGAAAAAAATATATTAAGACAAAAAAATTTAATTAAAGGAAGAATACAAAAGAAAGTAGATTGAGATATAGAAAGGGGTCTTGATTTGGATCAAGAGCTAGGATTAATTTCAAACCTTGACCTAAACCCTAAACTCTATTTAAAGAAAGGAGGGGCTCACCCCCTCTCCCCCCCCCCCCCCCTATTTTGCCCCTTTGATTATTCTCTCAGGTTCTCTCTCTCTCTTTCCCAAAACCCCTTCTTTTCTTCCTCTTTTTCCAACACCAAACCATTGGTTTTTCACCCTTGATTCAATAAGGGAAGAGTGCTACGTACGTGAGAGGAGGCTTAGGAACTAGTGTGCAAAGCTGAAGCTCATGTGGAACGGTTGGATCGTTCGAAGAGTCCAGTTGAATCGTGTAGGAATGGGTTTTTTGCCAAAAGATAGGGGAACCTATCTTAAAAAATAGAATTTGTGGCTCGAATTCCATCAGTGTAGACTCTAAACCAAGCCTCACACACATGGGTTTAGCTTAGGACTATTAAAATATGAAAATAAAACGGGTTTCTGAGAGAAAACTTCTTTTGAAATAGAGTTCTGCTCAAAAATCAGTTTCTTAGAAAAGAAAACCATAAATTTCTAAAATACCATGATTATACTATGATTTTTCTGTAAATCTTGATTTGGGTCAGTAGTATATGTTATGATAGACGTTTTGTAAAAATTTGAAGGATTTCCATGGTGGGAATCCTTAGATATTGTGTCTTTAGTCATATCGGGTTTTTCAGAAAAACAAATTGGTAAATTTAGGAAAACCATGAAATAGTTAATTTATTTCTTGAAAATTTTAATTGTAGTTGGTAGAATATATGCATGCTGATATTTTGTATTTATTTTATATTTTTTTGTTTTTATTCGTAGAGTAATTTCATGCTTTATTCATTATATCATGTTATTTACCAATTTTATTTTTGAGAAATTAGGCCTTGTGTAAGACGAGTCTATTTTTTTGGCCAAACGGTTGAGAAAAAATAGATTTGTTGATTATAGGTTATGCTAGTATAAAATGTATGATTTTATTTAATTTTCTGAATTGATTCATATTAAAAAACATTGGATGTGTGGATTCGGGTAACTCGGTTTGGCTCCACTCAAATACATAAATCTGATATTATGTAGTTCCGGTCAGACATCTGACCAGTAAAACACTCATAGCTCCCTCGTCCGGAGGAGTTTTGATAAAAAGTTTGTTGCGTTGGAAAGATAAAATTTTACACTTTTTGTAAAAGTTTTGGCTTTGTTCATGGATTGAGCATGTTTTTGTGATAGTCGTAACAGAAAAGTGCATGTTTGTAGTAAAACATTTGTAACTTCCTCATACGGATGAATGTTTACAAATGGTTTGCTGCTTTGGAAAGCTGATAAAATTTTTTTTAGTCTATAAAAAAATCAGTTTTGCTCACTGACTAAATTTTTTTTAAACTCTATAACGGTCGGATAGAGTTGAATATTTCGCAAATTAAAACTAGTTTAATGATCGAACCTCGATATTTGCATAGTTTATTTTATGATTTGTATAATTTTATGATCTGTATGAAGAATGTGTATACATGTATAAGTCTAATTTTATGTTGGGTATAGCATGCTTATGCTAAGGCATAAATGTATGCTTAAGTAATAAGACATGTTTTTCTAAAAAGAAGCTATGCGTTAAGGGATTGAGGGGTCTGACTTGCACAATTTGATTGTGAAAGTTTAATATTATCACTGCTATTAAATTATGTAAATTTATATGATGATGATGATGACATGTATGCATGGATGTATGCCAAGTTGAGAATAAAATTTGCATTGATTATGTATATGCATATGTGTTTATAAAGCATAAATGAATGTTTATCAATGCAAATGTTTTATAAGTGCATCTATTGCCCTAAAAGGGGATGAATCATTCTGATGGATTTAATTATTATGATTGCATGAAAGACATTAAGTTAATTAAGCGAAACAATGTAACATCACAAGTAAAAGATGTTTGCTAGGAGTTGCAAGCGGTATATTTGACTTCATGGATATATTATGTTTTGAGCACGAAAGGTTGCTTCTCCCCACCCACGAAGATAGGAGAAACCCTCTGCAATAGACTGTAGCGTAGAGGGAAGATACTCATGAGTGAAATTCTGATGCATCGGGATAGTGATGTTGGGAGTTTATTTGAAACTATCGTCCATCACCCGAGACTGGAGAATGGTGTCTGGTCAGGCCAAAGTTATCCTTGTATGAAAATATTTTTGCATCATGAACCTGATCCAGGTTCTTGCTTGTGTTTGTAACCACAAGGCTAAAAAGTAAAACCTAAAATTGTACGTGCATTAGTTGGGCATAGCATGCATCGTTTAAGAAAGAAAATATAATCAAAGATAAGAACTGGTTCATGCATTGGATGACTTCTACATTTGGTAAGTTCATGTATTTAAATTGTTTATGCATTTTATCTGCTTTGTTTGAAATAGATTATGCATATTTGTTTAATTTGGTATTTAATATGCTTGCTTGATTAATTGAGATGCATGATTTAATTCCTTAGATTTAATTTATTGCATTATGAAAAGTTAGATGCAATTCTTGTTTCGTATTTCTGTTTTACGGATTTAGTATAATCTAGACATTTTATGTCTGACCCTATATGATTTAATATTTTTCAAGAAGTGAGTAAGGCTTACAAGCGAAGATGGGAGGTTGCGATGGGGACCGAGCCTACCTTTCCTATACCTCCAAGGATTTTTATTGGACTCTAATTAATTTCTTTAAATTTAATTATTATTGGACAAATGTAATTAATTATGTGCAGTTGTAGACGTTTGATTTTTATTTTATGAATGCTTGAGTAATTTTATTTATTTTCATAATTGTATGGTTATGCATGAATACAGGAAGTAGCACACCAACTTTTAGACTTGAGGAATTTTTCACTGCTATTTGTTAAAAGTATTAAAAAAAAATCTACCATTTTTTCGGTTTTAAAAATTGGGATATTACATTTAGGGTTGGCGCCCCTCTTATGGGCTCCTTTCTTTGAAAATGGTAAGTTTTGACTTATTCCTCTCTATTTTGGTTTTTAGTAAGTTTCATTTTAATTCTAATTTCAAGTTAAATTTTGTTTATTTTATTTTAAAGTTTTAAATTAGGATGCCATATAGGATGGGATGGCCCACTTATGAACTACTACTATTTTATAAAATTGGTTAGTTATATGAATTTCATTCTTTGAAATTCTAATTAAATTCAATTTTAATTCAAATAAAATTATAATTTCACATGAAATGCTACTAAATAAAATTTAGTTAAATCTATACCTAATTAAATTTCATTAATAAATTTCAAATTTTTATATAACTAAGTTATTCATTTTAATTTATTTTTCCAAAGCTAACTCGAGTTTTTCAAGAAAACCATTTCTGAGGAAGCTTCAAACGCTGTGAGACCCTGGGCGTGTAGGGATTCTTTTCCCATATTAAATTTTTTTTAAACCCTACAAACCCTCTAGCATTATCATTATGAAAATTTTCTTCTAAAAATATCATTTTCTCAATAATGCATTTCGAAAATGGTTCCTACCGGAGTCGGCATGACCTGTTGTCGTATTGATTATTTGATTTCATCAGGTTTCAAACTTGAATTAACATTCAATTAAGTCTTAATTTAGATTTGAATTAAACTCAAATCTAATTATAATGTTCGAGACATATTTATTAAATCCAAATTCAAATCTAAATTCGATCCGAATTCGAATTTCCAAATCAAAATTTGAATTGATAAAACTTCAAATTAAAATATACATTTAGTTCGAATCCTAACTAATATTAAAACTCAAATTAAGTTTTCATTTAAGTTCAGATTAAATCTGATTAAAAATAAAACCCTGATTCAGAATAAATTCTCAACTTAAAATTTATTTTGAATCTCCATTAAGACTTGAATTATAAATATATTTATAGCTTAATTTTGAATAATATTTTAGCCTTAAATTACTGTTATTTCTTGTAAAGTATCAAAAAATTATGGGTTTTACGATGTTTGCTGATGCCCATAGGGAGTTTGCATACTCATAAGCAACCCTGTATGAACCGATGTGCTACTCACAAGATATAGGGGTTGCCCATTCTAGACTGCATGGTAGTGCACCAATGCAAGTCAAGAGAAAGGTCCCCTATATAGGTGTTATGGGCGTTGAACTGATAAAAAAAACCCTAATATCTCTTGAAAACCTATTATTTTTGTTCTCAATAGAGTTTTTGAATGTAAAACATTATATTTCACCGAAATAATTGCACTGGGGTCTTCGTCACATATGAATGTGTCGGTGAGATTTTAATCTTGTTTCGGTAATTCTCAACATGCAAAGAGACACACCGCCCTGAAGTTTGGGCGGGCCCATGTAGGCACTGATGTGGCACCTCCAAATGAAGTAGCTTTTTCTAGTGTTCTGATTTCGTTGACGTGTTCCCAACCTATAATTGAGTTTGTGAACTTAAAATTGAGACGCACTGTCGGTGGCGTACAACCTCCGAACCATCAAGTTGAGTAGATGCACTTAAAATTTGTCATGCACACTTAAGCTTGCTTGCTGAGCTGCTTATGAGCGATGTTGCATTGTCTCTTGCTGCCATCACATGATATAGAAAGGTCACCATAGGTCTCACCACACCGCACACATGTGCACCGCTTTCCATCAGTGATGAATAAAGTTAAGCTTAACACACACAAGGCAACATCAGGGTGCACCTGTGCAAGCGCTCACCACAAGCCCAAGACAGTGCAATAGCCCGAACCAAACCTCCCTTCACTATAGCCCAAGACATTTACACATTTGAGGTTTGCAATTAAGGAGTCTATGAACCTTCGTTGATCATGTGGCTTGAAATTCAACCCTGCGTGGTTGCATATTTTGCGCTTGTACCCTCGCTCAAGCCGAACCCCTTTGAGAGTTCTCAGGCTTAGTTTAGGCTGGATACTTACACACTTGCACTTGAGGGACGTAGAGTTGGTCCATGTGAGAGCAAAGTGTAGACCGTTTTGGTTTGCGTTTTTATTTTCCTTTCAGAGCACATCCATGGAGCTGCTATGTCCCCTTCGGGCTAAAAAAAAAACAAAACAATAAAAGCATAGCCTTGGGCCACAAGCTGCGCATTGGCTGTGTATGGATATGAAATCTCCTTTTGCATATTTATGAAGTTGTCATCTATTCATAAATTGGGCACTAGCTACACCAAAAACAAAAAAATACAAAAAAGAGAAAAAAACAAAGGAAAGAAAACCACGTATGTTCTGGGGTTAAAAGATCCCTCAGCAAATTTATTAAGAGAGTAAGCAACATCAACAAAAGCACAAACTAAAAGTCTAAAACCCATGTTTGCCTCCTAAGAGGATATGCTAAATCACTCACGACTCGAAGCGCCTCAGACGAGGCGGTACATAATAGAGGACAAAACAAACACGACAAAAATTAGGCAAACACTAGACGCTCGTCACATTCAGAGCGAAGGGTCTCCCCTCTCCCCGTTTAATGCTTGCTGACGGAATCAATGTGACGGATCAGGTCGATAACGCGAGAGCTGAAATGCATCATATGTGAACAAAAATTAGCTACAATGGGTACGGAGACGGTGCAGTTGATCCCTTTAAATAAATCATGTAAATGTCAAGTAAACAATCTGCATTGTTTTTTACCTGTATCCCCACTCGTTGTCGTACCAAGACACCAACTTCACAAAGTTTCCGTTCAAAGCAATACCTGCCTTGGCATCGAAGATGCTCGACCTGTTTTGTTGGAAAAAAATGCCAACACCACTCCCATCAGTCACTCTACATGAACATACGTTAAACCAGAGAAAGTCCATAAACCCAACCCTCCATCACTTCCCCCCCCCCCCCAACGAGTGCTCAACACTAAAGAATAGCCATAAATAATACATTTAATGTGTGTTGTAGGTCCACATATTCTTCATTAAAGTGGGGTGGTGTCATGGGTTCCACATCCAACAAGTAAAAAAGCTGAAAAGGCTCTCAGCTCGTGAAGAAGCCACGAAGAGGGCAGGCCATGTGAATCCTCAAGTCTCAACACCAACCACTTGGGCACTGGCTACATCTAAAGATAATTTGTGGGGCCCTGAGTTTAGGAAGCGCATCGGACCCGACCCCGAAGGGCATAGTCTAGTCTGGCTCAAGATAGAACCGGCAACTCTCTCTCTCTCTCTCTCTCTCTCTCTCTCTCTCGACTCGATAAATTAGAATATACATCATGAACTAACAAAAAACATAAACAAATAAATAGAAAACAACGAGACAAGAAAAGAAAGCACGCACCTGCTGTCACCAATGAAGTCTGTTGAAACCACGTCATCCTCAGTGTAACCAAGGATTCCCTTCAATTTGCCCTCTGACTCCTCCCTGCATTAAAATCTTCAATACATTCACAAACATAATAAAAAATTGCCAGAAACTCGTCCGATCTGCTACTTTATATATTTTTTTTTCAAAAGTGCTACCAGGAGTATTTCAAGGAGCGCAATTTCAACCATATATTGTGCAGGGGAAAAGATAAATGGTACATTACTTGATAGCAGCCTTGATCTCATCATATGTAGCCGCCTTCTGTAGCCTGACGGTGAGATCCACAACGGAGACGTCAACGGTGGGCACTCGGAAAGCCATTCCAGTCAGCTTTCCGTTGAGAGCCGGCAGAACTTTACCCACGGCCTGTTGGTAACCATAACAATCCAGTAACCCAATCAGAAATAAATTGGTAGATCAGATAAGAAAATTTCACTCCACCATAGATCCAAAATAACAGTAAAACATGGAAATGATGTAATAAATAACTGTTGGCGATCATTTTTTGCAACGACCAAATTACAAAGGGAGACTAGAAAAAGTAAGATTAGCCTGCGCAAATCAGATAATATATACGCTTTCAAACAATACGCATCCAATCAAGACAAAGAAGAGCATAATCTAAGCCTCTGATCAAGAACCAGATGAGACGTGAACCTTAAACAGAAAGGAGAGACGCTTGGCATCTTATAAATTACCTTGGCAGCTCCCGTGCTGCTTGGGATGATGTTAAATCCAGCAGCTCGTCCACCCCTCCAGTCCTTGCTTGATGGTCCATCCACGGTCTTCTGAGTTGCTGAAAGACAACAGGAAAAAAAAAGATCAAACCCAAAACGAGTGAGATTCAAGATAAATGGTACGACTTGCTCTACACAACAATTGAAAATAGATCGATGTAGAACCTTGGGCAAGTCACTCACAATTCCTCACATGGCCGAAGCCCGAGTCATAAATCCAGAGAAAGTGTCCCAGTCCCTTGAGGGCAAATAGAGGGCAAGAATAATTCTAGAAATACGAAGGAGCTAGAAAGGATAATGCACACTACCTAACGGGATTCTAAACTCAACCCCCCTTCCCCACCAACAAAACAGGAAAAAAAAAAGAAAGAAAAAATAGCAGAAGCACTCGTTCTCACCTGTGATGGAATGGACAGTGGTCATCAGTCCCTCAATGATACCAAACTTGTCATTCACCACCTGAAAATTCAGAACAATTTCTCCTTCAGGCATAATGCCATGACACTAAAGAGGGGGGAAAATGAAGATAATGGAAGAAGCAGACCTTGGCCAAGGGAGCAAGGCAGTTGGTTGTGCAACTGGCGTTTGAAACGATGTCCAGCTCGGGCTTGTATTCATGCTCGTTAACACCGACAACGAACATGGGTGCATCTTTGCTTGGTGCAGAGATGATAACCTTCTTGGCACCACCCTGTTTGTAATCAATCAATACTCACACTCAACATCATTTCTATCAACTCTATTAGAGTAATAAAATTGACGTTTCGAACCACATTTTGGTTAGAAACGAACAACAAATAATGAAGCAAAAAGTGTACTACTAGAACGGAATGACGCAAAGCCGAAACTAAATCAAATAGCTCACCTTCAAATGGGCAGCAGCCTTCTCCTTGTCAGTAAACACACCGGTAGACTCGATGACGTACTCGGCACCAACCTCGCCCCACGGGATCTCCTCTGGGTTCCTTCACACACCAGATCAACACCACAAACATAAGAATGCCAAACGAATCCACGAATAAAAACGGCAAAAAACGCAGTCTCCGCGTCCACCAGATAGAAAAAAAATAAAACAAAAGATCACAATAAAAAGATATCCCTTACCTGACACCGAAGACGGTGACCGGCTTCTCGCCGAAGAGGAGAGTCTTTGAGTCCTTGATCTTAAGATCGTGGTGCTTCCACTGACCATGGACACTGTCGTACTTGAACATGTAGATCTACACAGAACAGAACGCACCAAAAAAAAAGCGATCAAAAACCCTAGATCAACAAACTACAAACAGCTCTCCATCTCACGCATCACACCACAAAAGAAAACGAAGAATCACGAACCATGTAATCGGTGTTGATGAAGGGATCATTGACGGCAACAAGCTCGATGTCATCGTGTTGAAGCGCCACACGGGCTACGAGACGCCCGATCCTTCCAAACCCTACATTTCAACAATCCATCCATCGATCAATCCATCACTTCTCAACATAAATACCCAAAAAATGAAAGAAAAAAAAAACAGAATGAAAAAGCAATAGAGGTTACCGTTGATTCCGATCTTGATCTTGGGGGCTGCAGAAATCAGATCCATCACAAACAACCATGGAAAGAAATGAATTAGAGGTCAGAGATCTCAAAAGAAAAAGAAGAAGGCGATAAATGAACCAGATCTAGACGAGGACAAAGAGAAAGAAGAGTTCTTACCCATGACGATCGATCTGAGAGCGTGAGAGGACGGGAAAAGGGAGAATGAGAAGAGAGAAGAGAGGAAAGCGAGAAGCGCTGGTGAGCAGATGTGAGGTATTTAAGGAGGAAAGAGGATGCAACAAATACTGAGAGTGGTTTAGGGCATCGGCGGGGTTTGACGGAAACCACAGTTTTGGGGTGGTTCACGCGAATGAATAGGCGGTTTTCAATGGAAGATACTAGAAGGTGGGACGCACGATGGCGTGGCTTGCCTCCTTCGTGACGTGGCCCCCTCCTACACGCCCAACTCAACCATGTGCGTGAGTGCGTGCTTGCGTGTGTGTGTTCGCGCGTGTGCGTTAGGGTCGCTCGCTTAAAGTAACAAAAACGGTTTGGGTTCGATCCGATTCGGTTTGGATGCGATTCAGGTAGATTGGGATTCCTTTTTAAACGGATTTGTTTTTTGCTTATAAAATGGATTTGGATCTTGATCGATTTGGTGCAACACACCAACTCTATATTCCAACAATTTGGTGTGTCAAATCCGAAAGGGCCATGTTGAGGGCACTGTAAAATCGTTTTTCGGTCCACCGACCAGGCTTGTGTTTCTGGCTTGGATCCAAAACCGACAAGTATGGACCGGTGGATATGGATTTCGGTGTGCTAACTGCAATTACAAACATATGTTGGCACTAAAGATGTTGAATCATATTTTATCCCAGATCTGACCCAATTTGTTTTCATTTAGTTGTATATGACTTTTTGCAATTGAATCTGACAAATATCTGAATTTGACGAATATCCAAATCCGTTAGCATGTAAAAAAACGGGAACTGGTATGACCATTTCACCGTTCTAATCCGAATCCGTTTAGCCAACATCCCATTAGTTGAACAAGGTATTGACCACATCCGATTTGAATCCCAACATGGATCCGACATAAAATACTGATACAAATTTTATGATAGTGCGATTAAACAAATCTAAGTACATACGCATCTTTCGTTGATTTGTAACCGAAAATATTGTATTGAATTCGGGTAGAATATCTTATCAAATCCGAACCATTTAAACAAACCCTGGGCCCAATAACACAGATATCCAGACTGTTGTCAGTATCGATATTGGCCCTGAATCGTTGGGTTGCCAATTCAGCTGTATCGACGATACTCAGCTGAATCATTTTGTATCTGCCCAAAAATAATAAAAAAATATTATGTACCAATCATTATGTGACACATGTTAAAACCATTAAAATAATTAAAAATAATATTAAGAAATATTTTTTTGTATTTTTTAAATTTATTAGCAAGTAACCGTATCGTCCCTGGCGTATAAAAATCTGCCGATACGATGCGCGCACCGATACTGATAACATTCCAGGGCATTCGCGGAATTACTCAAAAAGATGAGGTGAATTTACGGTAATGAAAATATGCTTCTGCACACCATTTGCAGGTGTGGGTTCCGATTCGGAATCGAAGATGAGGCCTTTGAGCCGAATCCGGACCGCAATTCCAACCCTCAAGCCCATCGGATTTACATTAATGATCTTGCGAACTTGTGAGGCATTTTTCGTTGCTTGGGATCTCCGTATCCAACTCAATTTGTGTAATCCAATTCAAATTTTAATTCAAATTCGAATAAGGCTTATTCACATCGATTTTGACAACACAGCATACAATACCAAGAAAAAACCCTTGGTGGAGGGGGTGGCAAAACATGACCCGACCCTACCCGACCCGCCAACCCGCCTCTTAGGTGGGTTCGGGTTTGACTTAAACTAACCCATTTAATAAACGGGTCGACCTGCTTAACCCGTTTATTAAATGGGTCGGGTTCGTGTTAGGGGTATGCCAACCCGGCTGACCCGTTTAATAAACGGGTTAGGCGGGTGGGTCAACCCATTTACCCAAACCCAACCCGCCAACCTGTTTACCTGACCCCGACCCGCCCACCAACCCGCCAACCCGTTTACCCGATCCAACCCGTTTATTAAACAGGTTGGCAGGTCGTGTCGGGTTACCCGTTTAATAAACTGGTCGGGTTCGTGTTTGCCACATCCGACCCGTTGAGGTATGCTAACCCGCCAATCCGCCGGGTCAACCCGCCAACCCTACCAGATTGCCACCCCTAGGTGGAGCCCTACGACGACCCTGCCTTGCCCACTTCTGAATGCTACAGACACACCCGTGTGCCAATGGGGTTTGATCAAGGGTCTTAAACTCAACAACTTTACAGACAATTGATCCATTTATTTAACAAATTCGATTGTCTTTTTTTTTTGGCTAGCGACATTTCTCATGAAAACAAAAATTTGCATGTCATCAATGACCAAACCCCATAAAACGGTGATGCTAAAAGGTATCTCTAGTGGGCACTAACATGTTTGTTATGTTATTTTTTTAATCTATGCCAATAGTTTAGTAAGTCTGATGGAGCTGTTTCGTTCACTTACATTGTTGTTTACATTGTCAACTCACTCGAAGTCTCTTTCTGCGCCAATCGCAAACTGTACACTTTGTTTAACACCACAGCTAGACATGATAAAGAAGTTCAGAGTCCAACCTGAGGGTATGTACGATCCCACCGTCCCCCGCCCGATTTTGGATGGTGGGGACGGTGAGAATGCTTGTTCAAACAAGCATTGAAAGTGATGCCGTGTCTCCGAATGCCCTTTCACCGTTTCACCCCCTCCCCCCGTTAGGAAAAGAATATGACAGGAAGAACGGTGAAGTTATAAAAAAAAAAAACGAGGAGGAGGGGGTTTACCCCCACCCTCCCTCTCTCTCTCTTCTCCTGTGCATCTGTTGGATCTAAAAATTAGATAGTGTAGGATCTTAATCAGTGTGATCATAGGGTCTCATGCATGGAATTCAATGGGCCACATTTGTGAGCTTATTTAGTGAGTTATGGGTGGTTACAACCCCACATTCATTGATAAGTTACCAATGTGGTAAACTCATAACTCAGTGCATGATAGGCTGGAAAGGTAATAGCTACTCTAAGGGAGGCTATAAGAGTTCAAAACCTGCACACAAGAAGATAGATGATCCAAGTGTGATATCCCCCTTGACGCAGGCCATTTACCATAAATTTGTCATCCTTCTTTCCTCTCTCCTCTATGATGCTCCATCCTTTTTACGCACACCACGATCCAGAAACTTACAGTGGTTGATAATGCATGAATATGCATTCATTTTATTACATAAATCATGCACTTAAGTGTATTTTATTGGTTTACATGTCATGCTTACGATGTTTCAGGGTTTAAAAAAGTCACAGTTTGAATCTTGCAGAATTCGAAGTTAAAACGAGGAAATTATGACTGTTTTACGATTCTGGACCGAATCTCAAGGCAATTCAGACCCTGATCCAGTCCAAAACACATTAATTTAATCTCGGATCCAATGCTAATGTGTTTAGCAACCACTTAAACCCAAACTCATTTCATAATTTTCAGAAACTCCTCTTGAATTTGTGTCAAACCCTCTTTTTTGCAAAATCCAAGTAGTTAGGTATTAATTTGTAAATAAGTAAAAGTTTAAGAAGTTAGTTTCTAAATTGTTAAACCTAAAAGTGACTATAAATAACACTTTTGGGGGGGCTGAAGAAGGATCTTCAACCCAAAAAGATGCCACCCACAATCCTCTTTTTTTCCCTCTTCTTTGATTCCAACTCTTTTCCTTTGTTTTTTTCCCTTTTCTCTCTCATTTCTTCTTCTTCTTCTTTTCTTCTCATCAAACAATGGAGGAGTGTTGGAGTTCATTCCGGATTGGAGCTGCACATATACATGGTTAAAGATCACTAAAACTCATTGAATCTACAAGTTTGGTGAGTTTTTCAATCTCTTTCTTCTCTTTGATCTCTTGTACTTCTTTTTCTCTTTTTCTCTTTGTTCTTCTTTGTTAATTTGTGTTAAGTCTGCAATTTCTATTCTAGAATTACAATTCATTTGTTGCAATTTCTCTTTTGCTGTAATTTTTGTTTTGCTTTTAAAAAAATCCAAAAACAAGATGAGATTCTATACTTAATTGATCTCAATTCAATTAAAGCATTAGATAGATAAATCTCATATTGTTGTTTAGATCTTAATTCATGCATTTTAATTTCTGTATTTTTGTTTCTAGTTTATAATTAGATTAGTTAAATGATCAGATCTCATTTACATAAATTTCTAAGTGTTCATCCTTTGATCTAATGCAATAGATCAAAGTGTGAAATTCTGGAATTATAGACTTTTATTTTTCCTGATTTTTTGTAGATTTTTGTTTTTAGGTTATTTCAAGATTTCAGAATCCAAATTATGATCCGTAAATTGGATCTGATCCGTGCTTGAGTTTAGTTCTCTTTGCAAAAATTCAACATGATCGAAGTTCGATTGATGGGTTGTTCTAAGCTTTTTTTGGCCGCATATTCTAGCATCTTTATTTTCTGCAACTTTCATTTCCTGCATTTTTTCTAGTTTTTGTTTTTGTTATATTTGGAGTTTCCTAAATCCAAATCTGCAAATAGATTGGATTCATAAATAAATCTAATTTTTGTTGTGAAATTTTCATTCATTTTTAATCTGGTTTGTTAGATTAAATCTATTAAATTCCAGAAGTTGTCAGAACTTTTGTTAGCAGTTTCCAGAGTTTGGAAGTTGTTGTTTATTTGTTAATAAATCAAGTTCTACTTTTAATTTTTCAATTTTGTAAATTGGATTCTCTTCATTAATGTTTTGAGAACATATCTAAAAAATTTGAGAAGGATTGGAATCCAATTGCTATCTGATTCTATCGAATTACAGAAACCTATTCTGATAAGAATTTCTGTAATAGCTAGTGGTAGAATTGTAATTTCAAATAGAAGTTCAAATTAATGTATATTTTGTGTGTTTTTATATTATTTTTGTAGGAGGTGGTGCTATTTGTTGATTACACGTGATTGAAATGAAGTGGATTTGAAGTTAAATCGAAGAAGCAAAGGCAAAGAAGTTGCATTTTTAGTTTTTTTTTCATTTTCAATTCCTAGTTAATTATGGTCATTTTGGCCATATTTGAATTTTGTAATTAATTTTAATTTCAGCATAATTTGGGGTTTGTAATAATCCTTTAATTCTCATTTTGTAAGTACTCTTAATTAGTTTAACTTTTCTTTTTAAGGCAATAAATAATTAGCATTTATGAAATACGAAGTTGTATCAACTCGTTCCTCGTGTTCGATCCCTGTTCTCACTACTGGTGAGAGTTGGATTTCTTAAATTTGGTGGCCAACTTTCATAAATTCTTTTCATAAAAACAACCTTTAAAAATACATTCAAATAGGTGACACCAGTGGTATCACGGTCTGGTATCAGTGAGCATATGAGGAGTTAGCGGTGAGCCACGACATGGACTCGGGGTGCATTATGCGACAATAGCGCAGGGGTTTGACCACCAACGACAGAAAAGAGAAAAAAGGAGCAGAAAGAAAATTAAAAGGAGTGCAGTCTGTTGGGCGGTCGAGCCTCACCGATCGGCTGGGTACAAGAGAGTTGTCGAAGAAGCAAAAAAAAACAAGTATCGACACCAAATTCTCCTGAGTTGTAGAGTAGGCTGCAAAGACCCTCGTGGTCGCTTAGTCAAGATCTAACCAGATTATGGCAAGTTCTTCGCTTGCAAAAGCATTGACATGAGGGGGGATTCTGATCTATGTTTCTGTATAGACCGATGGAATTGATTAACCCACCAAAGATCGCCCTGATCATCCTGATCATCGATCTCATGATATTCCTCACTGCTTGCTCTATCGAAGGGGTGTAAATCAATTGATCTAATGAGCAGGGCTCACACTCCAGAGCTAGAGAGCACCAACATCCATCAAGAGAGGCACCAGGCTACCATTGACGTGGGAGGGAATGACCCTGTCCATAGCCTCCATATGTTTCCCTCTGATGAGCCTAGAGAGAGCCCTCATGATGCCCTTGTTGCGCAGGTCCTCTTCCAGCTTGTACTCTGTCGAGATCACCCCAACCCTCAGAAGGGGCTCTTCACAGCTTGGCACATGTTGTAGATGCTTCAGCGTGGAAAAGGAGGCTCGAACATATGCAGTAGTGGCACTGCACAACATGGCATCGAAGGTGCTCTCGAAGGAGCGGGGGTGGCACTCATTATGAGAGTCAGCAGAGCTGTTAGAGGGGGAATGCTCGATGCTCTCCATTTGTAGACAACTTGTAACGTCCCAAATAATTAACTCAAAAATTTTGGAATAAATTTTTTTTTCTAAACATCAGCGGAAAAGCTTTATTAAATCCTCAGTCAATTTATTTGGGCATGTTACAAGCAATAGTGGAGAAGCAATAACAGTAAACTCTTATATTGAATTATTACAAGTCATCAATTACAAACTTAATGAGTTTATTACAAGTCAGAGTTCCTCAGGACATCCGCAAAAGATATGGTCACATGACACTGTCCGCAGCGACGACCGTAATTGCTCGCCTTTACCTGTTTCCTGAAAATATTAGATCAGAAGGGGTCAGACTACCCCGTTTGAGTAAGAAGCATAATATCTCTATGAAGGTGCTTAGTGTCATGTGTACAAGTATATGTGCTACACATTTAGATAAGCAGTAACAACTAATTATACAAATATTGGATATACAATTCACTTAATTAAAGCATTTCATGATCTATTGCATAAATTAAAGACATCAATGTACAACACATCATATTTATGGATCATATTTAAGCTATCACATTTTTCATGTAAAGGAAACCAGATCTAAGTTAAGCACCACATGAATGAATCACGAACATACTCTAACAATTTCAACCTCAAGCATTATGCAACTACTTGAAGATTTTCAGAAATGCACTATCTTTATGTTTTCTCTTGTTAATTACCCTGTGGGTATGCACAAGCATTCGACATCGTAGCGAACCGAGACCACACGGGGGTCTATTATTTAAAAACTTGTATGACTAGCCATACAGATATCCAAAGGGGACGGTTCATGATCGAGAGAGTACTTCCCATTGGCTAGAACTAGAATTAGGATGCACCCTGTAACTTCTGCAGAAGACTTGGATCTACCACCTAGGACGCATTGGTAGTTCTGCCCCCTAACTCCGAGGACTGAGGACTGGGTGAGACGCCTCGCTCTCACAAAAACTAGAATGTCCCACGGAGTTTGTACCATCTACCCTTTTCAAGGTAGACCATGGGTTCAGTAACATACACCGTCTATCAGATGTACCCAGAGCCTTGGGAAACCACTAACATATACCATTTTCAGGTATACCAGTATCTCGAGAAACCAGTAACATATACCATCTTTAAGGTATACCCAGAATCCCATAGTTATTTTATATATGCATATTTTTTATTCTTGTTTGTTTGGGTTCAGTAATATACACCATCTTTCAGGTGCACCTAGAACCTTGAAAAATCCAGTAACATATACCATCATTCAGGTATAACCATAATCCTAAGAGAAACTGGTAACATATACCGTCTTTTGGGTATACCCAGAATGTAGAATTTTCATTTATGTGATCATGTCTTAGAAGATGATGTAGTAATGATTTTGTAATTCTTCATATTACTTCTTGTTGCTCAAACCTCGCACTGCACATGAAAAGATACACATTAACAATCGATCATCAATATATATTTTTTATAAGTTAAATATTAAACAAGTGATAATGAAATACTTACGGTCGACCATCGATATACACTATTTGAATTACTTGTCGTGGGTCACACTAAGAAGACTCCATATCCGACGTAGGTGGGTCATGTGTAGGCAAAACAATACCTACAGAACAATGAGTTAGAAATTCACATAATATAAATTTCAACTAATCAAATATACAATTACTTAAATGATATACCTATCAAAGAAACCCATGAAGATGAAGGCTCAGACTGACTACCACTGGGTGCTCGACGACTGTGTCATCCACGAACCATATTCTAACAAATAAAAATGTATTGTCAATACATTTAAACAATGCAATACATTTCAATATATTCAAATCAATACAATACATTTTAAATCATTCTAATCATTCAGATCAAATTTAAAAAAACTTCATACAAGACATTCAAACATTGCAATACATTTCAATATATTCAAATCAATACAATGCATTTCAATACATTCAAATCATTCTAATCATTCAGATCAAATTAAAAAAAATTCATGCAAGACATTCAAACATTGCAACACATTTCAATATATTCAAATCAATACAATACATTTCAATACATTCAAATAATTCAAATAATTCAAATAATTCAAATAATTCAAATCATTCAGATCAAATTGAAAAAAACTTCATGCAAGACATTCAAACATTGCAATACATTTCAATATATTCAAATCAATAAAATACATTTTAATACATTCAAATCATTCAGATTAAATTGAAAAAAAAATCATGCAAGACATTCAAACATTGCAACACATTTCAATATATTCAAATCAATACAATACATTTCAATGCATTCAAATCATTCTAATCATTCATATCAAATTAAAAAAAACTTCATGCAAGACATTCAAACATTGCAATACATTTCAATATATTCAAATCAATACAATACATTTCAATACATTCAAATAATTCTAATCATTCAGATCAAATTGAAAAAAACTTCATGCAATACATTCAAACATTGCAACACATTTCAATATATTCAAATCAATACAATACATTTCAATACATTCAAATCATTCTAGTCATTCAGATCAAATTGAAAAAAACTGCATGCAAGACATTTAAACATTGCAATACATTTCAATATATTCAAATCAATACAATATATTTCAATATATTCAAATCATTCTAATCATTCATATCAAATTGAAAAAAAACTCCATGCAAGACATTCAAACATTGCAATACATTTCAATATATTCAAATCAATACAATACATTCAAATCATTCTAATCATTTAGATCATTTAGATCAAATTGAAAAAACCTTCATGTAATACATTTAAACATTGCAACACATTTCAATATATTCAAATCAATACAATACAATACATTTCAATACATTCAGATCATTCAGATCAAATTGAAAAAAACTTCATGCAAGACATTCAAACATTGCAATACATTGACATACTAGCTTTACTTGATTTGGACCAAGCATATACCTTGCCTTTGGTTTCAGTACTTTGCCATTGTACGCTTTGAGTTTCAATTCTGGTCTTTTACATACCACTTTTAAATTCATGTGTCGTTGGATTATCCTTCATTTTTCCTTTCACGTTCATTACTGTATTAAACACATTATCGAACACATTTTTTTCTACATGCATGACATCCAATTTATGTCGTATCAATAAGGTTGACCAATATGGTAGTTCCCAAAATATATTTTTTTTGTCTAATTATGATCCTTCCCAAATTTAATAAAGGGTATTGCCCTACGGGCATCTGTCAGTCCACATGGAAAGTATCGCAATTTTCTTAAAATCTCTATGTCAGACAACCTTGTTGGTGGACCTTTTATTTCAGTTGTGCCTGCTCGAAACACATTCTTTTGTCGTCGGAATGGATGATCATTGGATAGAAATCGACGGTGACAATCAAACCAGCATGGCTTCCTTCCATGCGTCATTCTAAATGATTTTGTATCCTTCATGCAGTACGAACATGCTAACCTCTCATGTGTGCTCCAATCAGATAACATACCATATGCAGGGAAGCCACTGATTGTCCATAGAACAACAACCTTCATATTGAAGTTTTGTTTTTTATGGGCATCATACATGAGAACACCGTCATCCCACAGTATTTTTAGTTCATCAATCAATGGCCTCAAATATACATCAAGATTTTGGCCGGGAGACGTCGGACCAGGGATCAATAGAGAAAAGAAAAGATTTTGACGCTTCATACACAAGCTTGGAGGAAGGTTGTATGGGGTGACAAATACCGACCAACACGAGTATGGGGTTGATCTACCCCCAAATGGATTAAATCCATCTGTACATAAACCTAGCCTAACATTTCTCACTTCCAAAGTGAAGTTCTGATGAGTACGATCAAAGTGCCTTCAAGCATCTGCGTCAACAGGATATGTGATCTTGTCTTCATCATGTCGAACTTTATTTGCATGCCATATCATTTGTTTAGTTATCCTCGAAGACATATAAAGACGTTGCAATCTAGGGGTGAGAGAGAAGTAGCAGAGTGACTTATACGACACTTCATTTAACCTTGTGCTACCATTTTCCTTTGTCTTTGGCTTGAACCGAGGATGTCCACATGATGAACATGATCTGCTTTTTTCTTGATCTTTAAAATACAACATGCAGTGATTGGGACAAGCATCTATCTTTTGATACCCCATACCTAGAGCATTGACCATAACCTTCGCACAATAAAAAATTTGTGGCAATTTCTCATCTTTGAGCAACATACTCTTCACAATAGAGCACAAACGGTCAAAACATGATTGACTCAAATTAAATTCGCACTTCAAATTCAGTAGTTGAAGAACTACAGACATGATAGTGTGACTCTCGCAACCATTCCACAGTGGTTTATCAGCATCTCTAAGTAAGTCATAGAATATACTAGCTGCATCGTTTGTTGCTTCTTCCTCTACCCTAGTTGGTGCATCACTATGTCCCACAACAGAACCCATTTTCGGTCCTGCGGCATCAAATATCAGGTTCACATATGGATTATCGTGCACCACATCCACCCTTGCGTCATAATTATTCCAAAATTCTTCACCATGAAGCATCCAATTTTGATAACCACTAACAAAACCCTTCCGTTATAGGTGATGTCTAACGCCATGAGGTTCTATAAATCGACTATACTTACATATTGTGCAGGGGCATCTTATTCGACCGGTGGGATCCACTGTATTGACACTTGCCGTTGCAAATTCAATAAAACTGTCAACACCATCCATATATTCATGCGACACCTCATTATCAACTATCATATGATACATTCATTCACGATTTGTAGCCATTTTGTCCTATAATATTACAGATATTTTCATCACAAGTTAAAAGAAAATCTTAATAATGCTATGATGAAACAAATATCTAATTTATCTATTAATTATCAAGCGAGGCAGGGGGTGACCCCCTGTCAACATCACCAAGTTGATGAACATAAATAGACTGATAGAGATACTGAAACAAATAGATATCTAATTCCTACGCCCAAGAGGGTTTAAAACATTGAAACAATGTTATTAATTTTGTAAACCTATAAAATGAAAACCTACAAAATGGGTTGGTTGTTAAATTAAACATGCTAATAGATTTTTGATATTTTTTTTTGAAATTCTGACCCTATAAATGTGTTTAGCATCATCAACACTTGGATAATGCTTTTGGATGAAATAATTGGTATTTAGAGCCTCAAAAAATTATAAAATGTGTATGTCGTTGATTTTTTAAACCTTATAAAAATCTATCTATGCATTTAAATCAAATGCTTGAAGAAATGATTTCTAAATAATTGTTTGTGAGCAATTTTTTGTTTAAACTTTCATGTACAATACACCATCACATCATATTTATACACATCACGAGGATATTTACAAATTTGAAATCAATTTACATAGAACGATACATTCATTTGAACAAAAAATTCATGATACAATTTCACATGAAAGGCATAATCAAATGAAAAATAACTTTATACAAGCATGAATACAGACACATCAAACATTGTAATACATTCAAATCATTCATATCAAAACAATATCAAACATGTACATGCAGCAAACACACTTCAATATCCCGCTAACTACTACCATGCCTAGCATGGAATCCGTACTCCAAAAATAATAATACTTCTATTCTCATACATTAAAATCATGCTCAGCATGATCTCCAAACTTCATCAAAGCAGTCCTAGATATCAACAAGTAAGTGAGTGTGTGAACAATAAAGTGTTGCATCCAATAAATTAAATAACATGTGATGCGCTTGTATCACTTACTCACCATGAGTATTTATCCAATTTGCATTGTTTTTGTCACTTACTTACCACGGGTGGTGGGGCACAAGCGAGATCCATTGAGAAATCTGCAAGAGACACTATGTTAAAATGAAGACACTCTCTGCTGAAAAGAAAAAAAAATCAGTCAACAAGGCACTTAATCGTGCACCAACAACTTATCTAGAGCTCAAAGCTATAAACTAAATATTGAATAGGATTCACAAGCAAACCAACATACTATATCGGGCCCTTGGATCTTACAATACTTTATCAAAACAACAACCAGTCAACCATTCAATGAAGAATAATTTAAATATCACAAAAATTTGATGTTGTATGAGGATACTTTCATAAGATTGCCGTTTAAACATCAACATAACATTAAACAAGTCCGAACTTAGTAATAAAAAAAATTAGTAGCATATTTACCTTTTTACCCATTTAAATTCAAATATTTTCTTATTTGTGAAAAATCGAAACGCTTCACCCCTGAATTGGTTTAGTGCCAACACGAGTCAATTAATTAACTCGAGTCACAAGTTGACTCGCTGAGTTTTCCAACTATGCTTGCAGGTGTGGTCACCATGGTTTGTTTAGTAGGAAAGGACCTTTTAATGATCTAATTACAACATATGAGCAGGTTTTTATAAAGCTTCAAAAATCAATGGTCCAAAATTTTTATAAATTTCAAGACTTATAACAAAATCATATTTTTCTCATAAAAAATACATAATTCAAGAATCAATTCCTAGCAAACAAACCATGTTAAACACATATATTGGGGTCTGATTTAAAAAAACAGAACCTAAAACATAAAGAATTAGCACCTTAAGCACCTTGTGATGCTCTAAATATCATTAGTCATTAAGATAATAAATACGTAAACGGTAAATGATTAACTTTTAATCCTATTTATTTTTAGGAAATACGCTGGTGGCTCAAAAAAACGAAAGGTAGATTTGAGCTTTAAGGTGGGATTTAGGACAATGTCTGAGGTCGAAATAATGGACAATGGCTACAGATGGAGGAAATATGGAAAGAAGTCTGCAGATATGGAACTTAGTAACACCAATGAAAAATCACAAAACAGAGATGAGAAACCAAAACCTACGAGAAATTCCCATGTAAATAAATCACGACCAGACTTCTTATCTTATGCAAATCGTCAGTAATTCCACCACCGCAGCCACCTATCAACCTCAGACTTAGGAACGAACTCCGCACCTCTCTTTCTAGCAGAACACCTTCACAGGCACCCAATACAAGAGTTAAAATAAAACCCAACCTTAAAACCAAAAAAAGGAAAAAAAACTAAACAAAAGGCAGAGCCATCTTCTGCAACCAATCGATGCCGCCATCAGCCTCGTCAGAGCCATCTTCTGCAACCGAGAAGGTAGCGACTCTGTTTTTACAACATCAAAAGGGGATTTCTTTCCTTTTGCTTCCGTTGGGAGGCCGGTGGTGGCTGACGGCGGTTGTCGTCGTTATCGACCGACCGTCAGGGCCAACTGCCCAAGTTGGCGATCAACAGCCATGATCGATCATCAGTGGAGGGAGCAACCCCGATGAAAACAAAAAAAAAAGTGCTAACCCTTACCTTTGTTGAGGTTTCCGTCCTGGGTCATCCTCCGGATAGGGGGTGACCTTCGACAGGGGTCACTGATTCACTGACAGCCTAGCGTTTTGACGGAAAGAGGGAGGGGGTGGTAGCCGGAGAGAGGCAGGGGGTGGTCGACAGAGAGTGGTGCGGGTGTGAGAGAGAAAGAGAGAGCGGTGCAGGTGAGAGCAAAAAAAAAATGAATTTGTGCCCTAGGGCATTTTACATCGACATTTAGCGACAGATTGTTTCTGTCGTAAACACCGTCGCTAACTAGCGACGAAAAACAATCCATCGCTGTGTGCATCGGGTTTTGTGACATAAAACTTTGGTCGTGAATCTATTGCTACTTAGCGACGGATTTGGCGATGGAATGTTTTTCGTCGCTAATTTCATAAATATTTATGCAATTAGCGACGAATGGTTTGCTCTCGCTAATCCGTCGGAATGTTGCAACAAAAAAAAAATCGTCTCAAAGTTCTGTCGCTAATTAGCATTTTTCTTGTAGTGATATGTGTATCATAAGTGCTCATAGAGCACTACAAGAGTGTTGTAAGCATAATTTTAATATCATACCACCATGCCATTGTAGTTTTTTATTAATTGAGCAATTATAACTAGCATATGCATTTACCAACAAGCCACATACAAAACCATAGGCAATATGCCTACATTATTGCTATCTCGTTCACTCTTCAATACGTACAATCTCTCTCTAAGTAAAAAGTACACTCATTATGCTATTTTAAACATGTGCGTTGTAGTGAGGTGTGCCATTACCAATGTCTATCTACCTTAGTGAGTTTTAAGACCTAAGGCGAGTATGTGCATGGTCATGAATTTCCAATAAAATACTTGTATCATTTGAAGAGAAAGTATCATGTGAAATTGTCTCTTTTTTTTTGTTATAATCGACAAACTCATAAATGAGAGAAACATTCATTTCAGGGAACGAATAGGGAAATCTGCAACTTTTGCGAAAGTGTGTATGTGTATACAATGATAGCAACAACCATTTGAATTCTCATATTAATTTAGGTGGTCGAATAAAATGAGGATATGTATAAAATTGAGGTCTTTTGAATTCAAGCATTTATTGTCTAAAGATTGCACAAAAACCTTCATCGCTTAAAGGGAGTTATTATATATATTTTTATACTCTTGAGACCATAGTCGAGATGCAACGAGTCATCAACATGTAGCAGTCCCGCTATAGCTAATACTAGGCATAGGAAGGTCTCTAAAAACCCAAATATGAACATATATATGTATATATAATAATATCTTAGGTCAAGTTGGTATCGCGACAAACCCCATTGAGACAATGTGTGGTGTTGTTCGGGTCTGCAGCGCCTAGTCCAACATAATACCCAGCACTGGCTGTGAGCCAAAAGCATTGCAACGCACAACCCGTGTAGGATCGACAAACCTTCAGGCCATTGTTGTAAGGCCCATGATATATATATATATACTTATTGATGAACGAGGTCCGAAATTGCGTAAGTAAGATGTACGAAGTGATATGAGTATAATTTAGGATGAATTAATTTTTGAGAATCCTAAATTAAATTCATAATATATATATTTAGTTTATCCCCGAATTTGGGACCTAAACGAGGAAAAAACCTCATTATTTCATGTGAATTACTGGAAACGTATATCAATAGAACGTGAGTTATAACGAGAGCAAATTTCGCAAGAGATAAATTTTTTTTTGAGATAAGATTTGAGAATTTAATTGTAATTGGGAAATTAAAATAAAAATATGTCATGATATTTTAATTATAATTAATGACTTAAATAAAATAAAATGCTTTTTGAGCTAGGTCCGACTAGAGGAGGGTTGAGCAAGCCTTTGGTCGACCACTTTTGGCAATTTTGGACGTCCCTAGCTACGAAGACCAGCTGGTCAAGTTGACCAGCTGGAACGGTGGCATTCTTGTAAAAGAATGCAATGTTTGAAAAGGGAGGGTCATGCCCTTGGCTCAAGGCCTCATGATGAGGCTTAAAGCTTCATCACGAGGGGCGTCTTTCCAAGAGAGGAAGGCATGGGGCTGCGCCCCATGGCCTTTTATAATTTTTTTCAAATCATTTCGAATAACAAGTGGTGAGTGGGTTGGTATGGGCAGCCATGCAAGGATATTACATCCTTGCCACCGCCTAGAGGGGTGTGAGATTTTCCCCAACCGTTGGATCTCACTGAGAGATCTCAATCGTCCAAGCTCATGCAAGGCATTTAAAAGCTTTTAGGAAAGAGAGAGAATCCCAAAAAGAGAGATTTTTCTTGAAGCTTCTTTTTTTTCTCTCTCTCTCCTCTCCTTCTCTCCTCTTCTCCTAAGCCCTACCGATTTTTCTTCTTGAGGCGTGTGTGAGTGCTTGTGTGTGTTGTGCTTAATCTCTATAGCAATCCCTCTCAACGTGTAGGAAGGATCCACATCTTCCTCCTTCTACCAAGGTGAGATTTGCTTCACTTGCATGGTACCTTTTAAAGGAATAGTGGTTAGTTTCCTCCATGAAGCCGAATCACCTTGCATCCATGACATGAAAGGGGATTTCTAGGCGGATTAGCTATTTTTGTTCATGTTGCATGTTCATTTTGCACATTGAATGTGCGTTTATCCTCTTTTTGTTATGTTAAAATTGGAATGTGTGAGTTGTTTTAGGAAGGCTTGGAGAACCGAAGCCTCTTTCCTCCATTTCGTGGAGTACAAAGTGGGGGGGGGGGGGGGGTGTCTCGATGGCACCTTGACGGGTTTGGCCACCCCGTTTTCTTTATCTTTTATGAGAGTATAGCATTTCCTTTCTATTATACTTTTTCTTTCAATGCTATGGTCGGAATATTATTCTTCATTGTGGTTCTTCTTTCAATTTTGCGGTCCTGTCTCGGTGAGTGGTGGTCTGTTCGGTTGCAGCCATCTCTCATGATGGATGGTTCGGCAGCAAGGCTGCCACCGTCCGAGATGAGCTCGTGTGATAGGTCGGGCTCTTCAACCTCCTGGCACTATCGTCTCTCTCTCTCTCTCTCCCTCTTTCTCTCGGTTGGGTTTGAGCTGCTCGTGCTAGGCTTTCTGTCAGACTGGCACCATATGAACCGGTCTAGTTCAGGTGTGTCAGGCAAACCCTGGTCCGAAAAGGACCCTATGGGTAAGGAGTCGATGCATAGCTTGCATAAAACAAATGCCCATCAAGAGCAGGCTCAAGCAGTTATAACCCTTAGGAGTGAGAAGCAATATAGAGCGAGGGAGGCTACAAAAGAAAGTGTGAGATCTAGTGTTGAGAAGCCGGTCCTTATTGTCATACCTCAGGAAAGCGAGAGGGCTCCCTCATCTGAGCCTTCCAAGTCCTATATACCCAAAGCCCCCTTTTCTACGGCGCTAGAGAAGCCAAAATCGTTCGGCAAGTAGGGGGTGAAGATGTAGGAGATGCTTGAGATCTTCAAGCACGTTCAGATAAACCTCCCCTAGCTTGAAGCCATCCAACAGATCCATGCATATGCAATGTTCCTGAAGGAGCCTTGTACGCAGAAATGAAAGTTGCAGTCTAATATGTCGAAGAAGATTTATCTGACTGAGCAGGTGAGTGCAGTGCTCCAGCACCAAACTCCACCAAAGGTCAAGGACCCAAGGGCTCCTATTATCTCTTGTGTCATAGGAGACATTACAGTCGAGCGTGCTTTGCTTGACCTTAGGGCAAGTATAAACATCTTGCTGGGTTTCTTTTATAATATGTTTGGATCAAAGGAGATGAAGCCAACGTTGATGACCCTGCAGCTGGCAAATCACTTCATCATGGTTCCGAGAGGAATTCTTGAAGACATGTTGGTCAAGGTGGAGGATTTCTATTTCCCTGTAGACTTCATCATTTTGGATATAAAGGGAGTGGATGATGTGAGGCAGATGCCCATTATTCTTGGTAGCCCCTTCCTGCCTACTGTCAACGCGTGCATCAATTATTGCACTGGTGTGATGGATGTTTCGTTTGGCAACAAGAAGATAAGGTTGAACATTTTCAATACTGCGATGGGCCCTGCAGGAGCAGATGTTTCTTTTCAAGTTGATTTCATTCAGGACCTGGTAGAAGCAGAGCTGATATGAACGTTGAGTGATCCACCTCAGGATAAGGATGATGCTTCACTCATGGGAGAGGACTATCGTTTGCTTGATAGATTGATAAGAGAAGTGCAGTGGACCTGGTAGTTCGAACCACTCCCTGATTTGGCAGAGAAGCCTGCTCAACCTTATATTGAGAGCCCACCTGAACTTGAGTTAAAGCTTTTACCAGCTTCGCTTAAGTATGTATTTTTAGGCAATGATCAAACTCTCCTTGTCATCATTTCCGCAAACTTGACTAACACTCAGGAGTGTTGGCTTCTTCAGGTTCTACATGAGCATAAAGAGGCAATTGGATGGTCAGTAGAGGATCTGAAGGGGATAGAGTCCTCATTTTGCATGCATCGGATTATCATAGATGAGGGTGCCAAGCCCTCAAGAGAGATGCAAAGGAGGTTGAATCCCCATATGAAGGAAATGGTAAAGAAGGAGGTGGTCAAGTGGCTGGACACATGGATTATATATCTCATCTTTGATAGTCAGGTGATGAGCCCCACACAGGTTGTCCCCAATAAGACTGGGCTCACTGTTGCACTGAATAAGAAAGGAGAGAGCGTCCCCATGAGGACTACCATGGGGTGGTGAGTGTGCTTCGATTATAGGAAGTTGAACAATGCAATATGGAAGGATCATTTTCCATTGTCGTTCATCGACTAGATTTTAAAGAGAGACTCACAGGCTAGCATTATTTTTGCTTCCTTGATGATTATTCAGGATACAATCAAGTGGTTGTTCACCCTAAGAATCAGAAGAAGACTACCTTCACTTGTCTTTATGGCAACTTCACATTCAAGAGAATGTCATTTGGGCTCTACAATGCCCTGACAACTTTTCAGAAGTGCATGATGGTCATTTTCTTCCATATGGTCGACGACGTCCTTGAGATATTTATAGATGATTTTTCGGTGTATGACTCTTCATTTGATGATTGTCTCCAAAAATTATTGTATGTGCATAAATGTTATATGAAGACAAATCTCGTGCTTAGCTGGGAGAAGAGCCATTTTATGATACAAAAGGGGATTGTTCTTGGACATATTGTATCCAAGAAAGGGATTGAGGTTGTTAAGGCTAAAGTGAAGTTGATTGCCAAATTATCTCCACCAACCTATGTGCGGCAGGTATGTTCATTCTTAGGGCATGCAAGTTTCTATCGACGGTTCATCAAGGATTTTAGCAAGATTTCTAGACCGTTATGCAACCTGCTTTTTAAAGATCAGCCATATTATTTTTATGATGCCTTTCATAAGGCATTTATGTCTCTTAAGGAGGCCATGACCACTGCACATATTCTTCGATCTCTTGATTGGTCAGTATCTTTTAAAATCATGTGCGATGCTTCGCATTATGTGGTAAGAGCCATTCTAGGCCAGAAGATATAACAGAGGTCTCATGTCATTTATTACGCTAGCAGGACTCTCTCCGATGCTCAGATGGATTATACAATCACTGAGAAGGAATTGCTAGCTATAGTATTTGCCCTCAAGAAGTTTTGTTCATATTTATTGGGCTCCAAGGTTATCGTTTACTCTGATCATTCTGCTTTGCAGTATCTAATGAGTAAAAAGGATACCAAATCACGTCTCATCTGCTGGATCCTTCTGCTACAAGAATTTGATCTCGAGATTCGAGATAAGAGTGAATGCAAGAATATTGTAGCAGATCATCTATCAAGACTAACTGTGGAGACCTCCACTGATCATGGATAGATTACTGATTCCTTTCCGAATGAGCAGCTTCTTCATGTCAAGTGTCTGCCCTGGTTCGCGCATATCATCAACTTCTTGGTGACCAGAGAGTTTCCTGGACATTGGAATATAAATGAGAGAGATTGCTTCATGTCGTAGGTGAAACATTATTTCTCAGAGGATCCAGAGTTTTTTTTATTATGTCCTGACCAGATGATTCGAAGGTGCATCCTTGAGGAGGAGTTCACATCTATTCTGGAGTTTTGTCATTCCTTGGCCTCTGGAGACCACTTTTCTAGCTGAAAAACCGCTGCAAAGGTCCTCTAGTCTTGATTTTGGTGTCCGACAATACATAAAGACGCTCATGAGTTTTGTAGGAGGTGCTTACGTTGTCAGCAGACAAGGAGTATTTCTAAGAGCAATATGATGCCCCTTCTTTTCATTCTTGTTGTAGAGATTTTTTATATTTACAACATCGACTTTATGGGTCCCTTCCTGCCATCATTTGGTTTTGTTTATTTTAGTGGTGGTTGATTATATATCCAAGTGGGTCGAGGTCGTGGCCATATGGACCAATGATCATAAAGAGGTGATTTGATTTATCAAGCACAATATCTTTAGTAGGTTTGGAGTTCTGAGAGCGATGATTATCGATGGGAGTAAGCACTTCAAGAATGTGCATGCAGCTTCCTTACTCAGGAAGTACTATGTACAAGATCGAATTGCTACACCATACCATCCACAGATGAGTGGCCAGGTCGAGGTCTCCAACAGAAAGATCAAGCGAATTCTTGAAAAAATAGTCTGGCTAGCCCGAAAGGACGAGTCTCAGCACCTTGATGATTCATTATGAGCTTATAAGACTTATCGCTTGGTTTTGGGGAAGCCATGTCATCTCCCTATTGAGTTGGAGCATAGGGCATACTGGGCGATTACAAAGTTCAATTTTGATATGGCCTAAGCTGGCACAGAGCGCAAACTGCAGATGAGTAAGCTTAGGAGTTATGAAACAAGGCTTACGAGAGTGCCAAGATCTACAAGGCTCAGACTAATCATTTTCATGATCAACATATTTTGAGAAAACAATTCAAGCTTGGACAGAAGGTCTAGCTTTTCAATTCGTGACTCCATCTTTTTCTAGGGAAGCTGAGGTCCAGATGGGATGACTCGTTCATAGTACAAGAGGTGTTCTCACATGGCACATTAGTTATTTTTGATCCTCGTACGAACAGGACCTTTAAGGTCAATGGGCAATGGCTGAAGCCCTATATTTCTGATGCCATGGTTAGTCAGGACATCGAGGTCATTGACCTCGTTGATGAGTGAGGCAGTGTAAATACCCCAAATTTTCCAGGTCCATTCTGGACACCCCCCTTTCATAAATGTCGACCCTGTAGTACAGTGTAGGAGTCTAACTCCTAGGTCTATTCCAGTTTAGAGGTCATTTCACCCTATTTTGTTAGTAAAATTACTATTTTACCCCTAGATCACCTTAGACCCTTGTCAGTTAGACCCAACCAAGCTCATTTTAAGTTCAGAAGAGTTAGAATATGAGTCATTTCTAGCTTACTTGAGCTCATGATGAGTGAACTCTGTTTATTTTATCTAAATTTGGTTTATTTCACATTAAATGAGCTCATTTCTAGCTCGAATTCAAGTCAATTGTCTTAGAGTTAGTCAATTCTAATAGATCATATTCCCCTGTGTCTAACTTGAGCTCATCAGGAGTTCAAGTGATCCAATTTCAGTTCAAAGGTGCTTCCCACATTGTTGGAGTCCATTTTTGCTAAATTAAGCTTATTTCAGCTAAAATTGAGCTAACCCTAGTTAGCCTAGCTAGGATTTAGTTCCAGATCTAGTTCACCTCAGTATAGTAGAGTGTCATTTTAGCTCAAACCCAATACACTCTCGTTACTCACTTCACTCCATAGTGCATTTCTCACCATTTCCCTTGTAATTGTGTTTATTTTCAATCATCCGGTCTAGGAGTTTAGTTGAGTCAATGTTGTTTTAGTTCACCTGAGTTTAGAAGCGTTAGAATCCAGTTTAAACCAGTTCAAACCTCATTTTCCAAGTGACACTCTTCGCCCTACAGGGCAAAATCATTTCTGATCTTGGTCATTTCTATTCAAAGTGGCCATTCAATCAATCTCTAGTCCAAACTCAGATCAATTCCTTTTCTGAAAATATATCTATATCTGAGATCCAATTCATGTCTCAATTTGGATTAGATCTAATGTTGGATATGATATCTAATATCCATTCTCTATTCCAGACCTGGACCATTTTATTCAATTCACTCTATTATCTATATCTGGAGTCCAATTTATTTTCTAAACCTGGATTATCTCATCAGATATCCAAGATCCAATCATTTGTCATTCTGAATCTGTTCTTCAACTCTCATTTAATATCCAAGATCCATTTCAACCTTATTTCTGATCCAAGATCCACTTTCTAAGTCCATCTCTGATCCAATTGCCATTTTATCTATTTTATCAAGATTCAGGATTCATTTTCCAATTTTATCTTTGATCCAGGATCCGTATACTATTTTTAAAACATGGGTCCAGACTCATTGTCTGAGATCCAAATCCATTTGTCATTTTAAAACTTTAGATCTAGATCCGAATTCAAATCTTTCTTTTCCTCCAATTCCAAACCTGGGTTCAAAATTGATTTTTACATTTTAATCTAAACCTAGTGTTTTATAATGCCCTTTTTCAGAAAACATCATTTTCAATGTGTGTGAACACCCCAATTTTTTCAAAGATTTGCAAAATGACCCTTTTGCCCCTGACTCTATTTTTGAGAAAATCAAAGTGATTTCAAAGCTAAATTTCAATCATTCTTCAGATTTCTGGATTAAATTCCACATTGATATATTCAAATTCAACTCCGGGTCTGAACTCAGTATTTTAAATTCAAATCTGAGCCCCGTTGTCCGATTTCCAAAATAAAATCATAAAAATACCAAAAAATGATTTTGAAAGGCTCGGGCAGCTCATCCGACACTCTGTTGGATCCTTGACCCTATATTTCTCAGTTCGAAGTTATAAACCTCGAATATTTCTCAAAAATTCAGACACAAATCCATTTTCTGAAGAATTTTTCTCAAAATAGCTCAGAAAAATTTCCTTTTGTAAATATTTTACAAAAACACAAAAAAAATTAGTTTTAAATCTTTGATTTCTCGTAAAGCTTTAGGATTTTATTCTAAAAATACGAAAAAATAGAAAAATAACATAAAAAACCAAAAAAATTGAGAGAAGCTACAAAGAAAACGGATGATTTTCAAAACTTTTTAAACCATTTTTACCAAAAACCTCAGCTTGAACCACTTTTCAAAAATCTTTCTAAAAGAGAACCACCTGTTTGAAAATTTGGAAAAATTTTAACGAACTCTTCCCGCGCCTCTTTCCTTCTCTCTCCATCGTTCGATCTACAACCGCATACCTTCATCTCCACCTTCAATCCTCAACTGACCTTCATCTTCTCGAACCCGCCGTTCCCTCTTTAAAAGGAGGCATCGACTCCATCCCAGGGAGAAGAAAAAAACATCGATCATCTCCTGATCTTCTGAGGCATACATTTCTTTCTGGCAATCACCGAGCAACTCCATCGATCATCGGCTTTGCTTCTGGAGGATCGATTATCTGAAAACAACATCCATTCCCGCATAAGCAAATTTCCTTCAGCATCCGTTGATTCCTTCCATCGGGCACCCCTCTTCCTCTCTAGCATCCTCTCTTCCATTTCCCATTTCTCTACCTAAGGATTTCTCCTGCAAGGGCCGAAGGGTGATCTCTCGAGGTGTCTCATCCAGAGTTGTTCGAAGGAGATTCAACGCCCTCCACAAACAAGGTAAGAATTCCTTCCCTCTCCCTCCGATTGTAATTTTCCTTCTCGACTTCTCGTTTTTAAACGCATACACTGTGAATCCGATTTGTATATAACAAACCGGTTCGCACTGTGCAATAGTGATGGAATCGGTATTCCTACATTTCGATCTTCCTTCCCTTTTTTTTATTATTTTATGATTCCTTTTGATTTCCCATGTTTCTTGTTTCTCTGGATTTTTGCATAATTAATCTTCTGTTTGATGTAATGTTACGATCATCATCTTTTCTTGTTCTTTATAACGTTGTTTCATTCCTCTTTACTGTTTCATGGATTTTCATTTGCCTCACACTGTAATTGCTTCATTTTATATTTGGGGAACGACTTCCACCTTAACAGCTGGTCTGATCTGTATATCAGATCGGGTCCATTCTGCGACAGTTTTCAAATGATCGCATTAATTTTCCTTTCTGAGGTTATGATCATCTTGCTTGCTTATCTCGGGTTTTGAATCCTCTCAATGCAATGTGCTCTGCACCCCGATTATTATCCTATCGTCCTTGTTCATGCTTCCTATGATCTTTTGTGAACCACCCCATCTGCAGCCCTCTGCTAACAATGCTTTGCTGCTCGCACGAATTTTTGCTTTATCGATTGGCATACACTCACCATATCCTGCCTTACTTGATATCCCCTGAGTGACCTGGAGCCTAGGTGATCGAATCCCTTGCCGGTAAGCAACATTTTGTTGTAGCTAATGAATCCATTCCCAAGCGATGTTCCTGTTAAACTAAGTTCAGCATAAAGTTGACCTCATCAATGACCAATGAGGGTGTCTTTAAAGACACTGATGGCATGGCTCCAATCGATCGGTCCACCCCCCCCCCCCCCCCCCCTTAGGTTTCCATAACTGTCGTGGAGCCATATAACAATATCCTCTCCCCACATCTTTTGCTTGAGCACACCGATGTTGCTGTTTGCTGGATGATGAACCCATTTATAATATATGCAGACACTCTATAGGTATCGAGAGGTCCACTTATACCAATTTGAACAGATTGTTCTCTCAGGTAATATCATCTCTGACTATTTTGTTGGGATTTATCTATGCTGATATTATAGAATTCTAGGCCAATCTTGTACCATATTTTCAAATTCAATAAGCAGTTAGGGGATGAATTACTACGAGAGTAAATATGAGCAACCAAACTGACCTGCATGATGACAATCTTGTTTAGCTAAATTCGAGCTATGGGGAAGTTCAATTTATCGTAAAATGCTTCAATTTTTTTTTTTGTGAAACCCCTTCTATTTTACCTCTGTGTGTTATTAATTATGTACCATATTTTCTCCAGCATTGTATTTTCATTATGGGATATTTTCGTTCATTCTCAGTATTAATGATACCCACCAGTATATCATCTATGTAAAATTTCACGCGTATCATGCCCCTCACATATCAGCATGTATACGTTTGTATCTATTTGTTTTTTTTTTTAAGATATATATGCACGTTGGTTTACTTCATGGCATCGCCTACCCAGCAGTTACCCATGAAACTTAGGTATATAGCTTCACCATGAGTATATGACAGTCAGGTTCTCTCCTGGATCTGAGTATGGGGTCTGAGATCTCTGTGTGTCGATTAACCAAAGGTTTTTCGCTGTAAAAAAAAAAATCATTGTGCTTGGCCAAAGTTACTTGTTATTACTCACAGTTTTAATAGCAATATCTCATGGGTAAAATCCTGGCCAAGATATATGTATTCTAACCATTGGGTTCATGTCTTATGAGAAGCTACAGGTAATGATACTATTTACTTGTTGGCAGAATGTAGATAGAAACAAATGCCATATTCCTCATATACCAGTCAATAGACTTTGAGGTTGTTGTAATTCTGCATTTTTTTTTGACCAAGAGCATTAATCCAACGCACTTTGTCTATAGGATGTACATGCATGCCCACAGGTAAGTTGACTTTATTCCTTTCTAATGCTTTTTTCATTATAACTTGCTTAACTTAATCTCAAGGAATATGTACAGGTGAAGTATTTTCCTTTGAGAGGGGGGTTAATTAGCACCAAGAGCCTCTCATATTGATCTCATTGTTATGAATTTGATTTGATCATGTGTTGAATCCCATACTAATAAAAGAGAATTTGGGAGATTCTTTTTGCAGGAGATTCGTGATCTCCACGCTGTGTCACCCCTGTCGTTCATCATCCATAATGGCTGCAGCATTTTTTTTTCACAGCCCCATTTGAATCGCTTGCTTATACATTATATTAACCCCAGCCATTCTATCTTCACTATCACCATCTCATCTCCAACTGATGCAGTAACTCACTCAATACACAACATCTTTCTCAGCATCCTACTACATCCACATACCTATCATGTCTTCTTCACCTCTCACCACACCACCTGTACCTTCCAGCACTCCATTTGATCATACGGCATCATCATCATACCCTCATTGCTCCCTTATGCATTTTAATACGATAGTGATTTGCGGCATCTCCATAAACCACACCCAGCAATCATCTGTGCCATCTGTCATAATGCACAGTAAACATATTGCAGTTCACCACCTACATACACTCACCTACATCACGAATACCATATCCCTTCAGTTCCCAGCTGGGCTAAGCACTGCAGCAGCTCCCTTGCATCTGCCAAAGATAATCATCGTTGTGATGATTTTCCTGCATCTACAGCAACTCTCTAAGTTGTTGTAGTCTCATATTTAAATGTTGTAAATCATAACCAAATTCACAGCAAACTCAGTTGGCCGTATCTGTCAAGCACACCCTTATCCATCTACACTAAGTACATGTTATATATATGTACGTATATATGTATATATACATATATATATGTGTATGTACTCATATGTATGTAAGTATGTATAAACTCTCATATGTATATATATATATATATATATATATATATATATATATATATGTATGTAAGTATGCATGTCATTCTTCATCTTTTTCAGCATGTATATCTTGATATATGAACATTTTTTTCCATTAACATCCATGTGATATATGTGGTTTTCCTTCTCTTTTCATTACTAACCAGGTTGTTTTGCAGGAAACATGTGGATAAAGTTATCATTTGAAGTTGTAAAATTGATTTTACATATTGTAATAGCTAGATTTGAATGAAAATTTACATTTCCTGCTTTAGGTAGAATGAATGAGCATTGTAAATATCATGAATTACTTGTTTTTCATGCATTTTTGCCTTTATTTCTCAAATTCTAACAAATGGCAACACAAATGACACATGCACTATTTAGTAATAGGTAATTAATACTAAGTTGATGATCCACATCAATGGCCATAGTCAGGGTGTGAACAAAACTTAGCATTTTTATCTTTTATAAAATAACACTGGATCCACACTGGACCCATTTTCAAAATTCATCATATTTTCCTAAAATATTTTCTTCTTTTATTAGAATTTAACTTAAAATTAACTCAATATATATACCAATGGCCATAGTCAGGGTATATTGAGGGTTAATTTCATTTTAAATTCTATAAAAGCACTAAAAGGTATTTTATCCTTCATTTGAATTTAGATATGACTATTATATAATACATTCGATGACCATAGTCAGGAGTGTATTATATCATTAATCTTATTTAAATTCACTTGAAGAATGAAATATGATTTTCAAATCCAATTTCAAACTCATTCATATTCATTCATCATATAGGATAAAATTGCATCATATTTTCAAAATTTCCTTTTCAAAATTCCAAGTGATTCTTCTTCTTCATTTCTCAGATCAAATCTTATTCAAATCCAATTCTATCTCATTTCAAGGTTCAAAAATTCAATTTCAAAGTCCAATTTGACTTTGAAACTCCAAAATCATTTTATAATCAAACTTCAAATTTCTAACTCAATTCAAAATTCAATTTCAAAGTTCAATTTAACTTTGAAGTTTCCGATTCATCTTCAAATTCAAAAATCAAGTTTATCTTTTTATCTTCAAATTCAAAAATCACAAGTTTGAGATTGATTTTGAATCTTGACTCTTCTTAAATTTTAAATTCAATCTGGGTTTTCAAAACCCAGATCCATCTTCAAAAGTCCCATTTGGACTTTCGAAGCCCAAAATCCAAAGTTAATCTCAGCTTGGATCCAGATTTCCAAGTATGAATCCAACTTCACTTTGGATCTCAGATTACAGATCCAAAATCCATTCTAGGATCCAGAACCCAATTCACCTCGGATCTCAGATTCAGATCTAAAATCCGTTCTAGGATCCAGAATCCAATTCTACTTTGGATCTCAGACTTCAGATCCAAATTCATTCTAGGATCCAGAATCCAATTCTACTTTGGATCTCAGACTTCAGATCCAATTTCATCTTAGGATCCAGAACCCAATTCATCTCGAATCTCATACTTCAGATCCAAATCCATTCTAGGATCCAGAATCCAATTCTACTTTGGATCTCAGACTTCAAATCCAATTCCATCTTAGGATCCAGAGTCCAACCCTATCTCGGATCTCAGATTTCAGATCCAAATACCATCTTGGATTCGAAATCTTGAATCCAATTCCATTCAAAATTCCAAATACCATCTTGGATTTCAAATCTTGAATCCAATTCCATTCAAAATTCCAAATCCAAATTCCACTTTAATTCCAATTCTTAAAACCAATTCCATTTTTTATTCCAGATTTCAAATCAAGTTCCCATTTCAGATCCTAAATTCAAAATTCAACTTTAAACTCTATTCAGAATCCAGATCTTGGATTCGGATTTCATCTTGAAATTCCAACTTTTAAATCAATTCCGTTTCTCAATTTTTTCAGATTTCCCAATTCTATCTTTCCTTCTGATTCAATTCCATTTTCATTTCTATTCTGATTCAAAATCCATTTATGACTTTTTGAAAATTCCTTTCTTCTTCTTTTGTCTCAAAACTTCAAAATCATTTTCCAAAATACAGATTTATTTTCCCAAGCTCTTGATTATGCTAAATACTTAGAACTTTAATCTTAAGTTCTAAGTTAGAAATCATTTCTTCACTTTATCAGATTCATCTCAAAAACACTTGGGAATTCTTCAAAACATTTTCAAAAAGAGCATACATCTTTGCATTGCACAAGCATGCTTCTTTGTGCATCTAGACTTAGATAATTTTCTTAGCAAAACAAAAGGCATAAATTCGACCCTTGGTTCGATTACCCCTGGTAAAGGCGCCAGGAACGGTCGAACCTCGTACCGACGAGCGGATCCCGTCTCCCAGTTTTCCCGCAAATATTTCAAAAACGGAGGCGAGTTATTTCAAATATTTTCAAAATGAAGGTCAAGTGAAAACCCGCAAAAGAGTTCCTATTTTCTCTTTCTTTCTTTTCTCTTCTCTCTTTCTTTTCTTTTTTTTATTTTACTCCCTTCAAAAAGGAGGAAAATAGAGGTTAGAAAAGGAAAAAAGAAGGAAGAGAAAGAAACCACGAGAGAAAAAAATTTGCGATGATCACAGTTTTGGCGACCGTGATGGGACCCGTCTCCGTCCGGTCGAATTATGCCTTTTTTTTGCTTTAATATTATCTAAGTCTTTACTCTAAACATATGTCAGCTTCATGCAAACCTTAGGAAACCTAGATTTTGTCCTAAGATGACATCATTGCATATAGGATTTAAGTATGGTTTGGTAGGACCATATTGAGGAGATTATTCCATGCTCACATTAGACTCAGGTCTGAAATACAACTCTCCTCAATTTTAGGGATTGAATGCAAAACAATGTATGCAAGTGTATGCTTCTTTTCATTTTTTCTATCTCTTTAGGACTTGCATTAGAGCCATCTAATTTCTCGCATGTTGAGCATATTTTGAAAACCTCCCTACCTATATTGTCTCGGTCTTCATGTTGCTGGGCTGTCTCACTGAACCATAGTTCGAGAGAGAGCCTCACAACTGGACCACTTGTTTGGGTTCGCGCCCCTACCACGTACCTAAGGGCCATAGTCCGAGGTATATCGGTAGGTGCTCAAGGATGTTCGGAAGCCATTACCTTAGAACCGGAGAAATATTTCTATGCCACGTACTTCGAGTTTCGGCTCGGGTATATCGACATATCTTGATTGGAATCAGATGATCTGAACCCTAGAGTTAGGATTAAGGTCCAACAAGCCATTTCAAATATTGCATTTAGAGTCAGCCTTTAGGGAGTGCTGTATGCGCATCCTTGTTTGTGCAGCTTTAGTTGTATGATAATTCTCTTATTCTCTCATATATATGTATCAAACCCTTTTCAAAAACCCTGGGTGTATTATTCAAAACTTACCCTTATTTTCAAAAACCCCAGGTCTATATTTCTATCTACCTACATTTCTTTTTTCTTTTTTTTATATCAAATTTTCTTCAAAAACCCTGGAAAATCCCTTTAAAAATTTCATCAACCTTTTCAAAATTTCCAGGTTTGATTCTTCAAGAGTCTATCCGTAAGTCCTGCATTCTATCTAATTCTCCTTATTTCTTCTTTGCCCCAGTATCGTTCCAATGGCATCTGATTCTCTCGATGTTGTCTTTCCCCGAGATCATGTCTTCTATCAGATTCAGGATGGATCCCCGGATCTGGGGGTCATCCAGTCACGTCCTTTCTTCCCTCGGTGGTATTATTTTTGGTTCGCCACCTTCTCACGTATGTTCCCAGACCACTTGGATGACTGTGGGTTGGAGATGGCATCAACAGTAGGCAAACGAACCATCAATGGAGCTTTGATTCAAGCTATGGCAGAACGGTGGAATCCGCGTACCTGCACATTCTGGTTTCCTTGAGGAGAAATGACTCTACTAATGGATGAGTTCAACGATATCATGGGATTGCCCGAACCAGCCGGTCAGCCAGATGATCCTGTCGAGCAGCAGTTTTTAATCAACATCAAAGGGGTGGACGTTCGAGAAGCCTTGGCCAGAGCAACAGGAAGCAGATCCTGGCCTCTTATTGAGATTGGTGGGAATCAGTTCATCGACCTGTTTGAACTCTATCGCAAGTATGGGACCTACGAAGAGGTTGACACTTTATCTCGAGCAGCAAAAGACAGAATTCAGCATGCCATGATCCTGTACACAGTGGGGTTAGCTTTCTTCCAAGATGGCCAGAATTTTATAGATATCAGAGTTGCTCAGCTCTTTCGAAGATGGGGAAGCAAGCAGACCCGTCAGCTATCAGTCTCCATGGCCGCTTTAGCCTTTCTTTACAGAGGCTTGGCTCGATTTGCCCTTGGAGAGACCATTCTGGTAGAAGGATGCACTTACGCCCTGTAGTCGTGGTTCCTGCGACACGTTCCCTCGAAGGCCAGTTCTTTCATATTCAACAGTAAGCAGCCAAATACAGCCATTCAGTGCTGAGCTTTGATCGAGAAACTGCATCAAGAGGAGATCACTTGGGACTTCTTTGACAGAAGGGAAACTGTTCCTCGATACACCTACGCTCGAGACAAGCGCTACAAGTTGATGGGCCCCTTCTTTTGTATTGATTATCAGCCGGAGCGATGTCTGCGGCAGTTTTCGCAGCGGCAGGTTCGTGCCAACACCCGCTTCCCGACAGGCAACGTGCCAAAATTCAACCTGGAGTCGGATCAGTGGTCTGGGGCATATCATGTCGCTAAATATACCTGGGACTCCTTTATTTCTCTGTATGTATTTCCTGGACCAAATGTATCATCTGAATATCGAGAGTGCTGGCAAACTGTTTGCCCACCCTCTCTTTGTCTTTGAATGTTAATATCAATAAAAATTACCTTTTGGCCAAAATTTTATTTCTTGTATTTTGTTTATAGCATAAATAGTCACAAGTTTTGGGTGACGACCTCATCCCGGGTAAATGGGACATTCCTCCTACATTTTCTTCAAATATATTTTCTCATGGTTGACGACCTCGCTTAGGTAACAAGGCACATTTCTCTGTTATCATCAAATGATAACACAATTATCACAAATCGTGTGATGACCCAATCCCGGGTAATGGGATAATCTCTTGAAATTGTCTACCAAAATCCTTCATTCTTTTTCTTCAAAAGTTATAATTTTCGAAAAATCTCCTCCATATTCTAACAATTCCCATTATTCTACAGGAAAACTTTGGCATCTGAAAATGGTTCAGACAAGGGTTGGTAAGCAGGCTGCTCAAAGGCACAGTGACAGTGAGCCAGAGGAGATGAATTCTCCCCGATTATCCAAAAAGCATGACTCAGGAGATGAGAGTGATGTTGATCCGGCCATGTACTGGGTTTTTCAGAAGATGATGACTAAGATGATGGCCGTGCAGGCTAAGGCGGTTCCCAAGAAGGCAACTTCCAAGACCAAGGCTAAGAAGAAGCCCATAAAAAAGCCGGTTAAGATAAACAAGCAGAAAGTACAGCGTGACAGCACCTCTGAGGATTCCGGGTCAGCAGAAGAAGTCTCCGAGGAAGAAGAGCAGCTGATCTACATCCTGAAACATCTGCGGCAGTCCAAGAGGCCTGTAGAAGAGCCAATGTCAGTGAACAAGCCCAAGCATGGGCCCACCGCAGAGGATTCTATCCAAGTCTTAACCAAGATAGTCAAAGACCTACAAGTCCGAGATAAAGGGAAAAGGTCATACACTAGACAGAATTTTTACCTCGGCTTGGAAGGGGACATCAATATGGAGAACCTCCCCAGAAAATTCATTAAGTTTGATGGATCCAGAGATCCTAAGGCTCATCTTGCCATGTTCTTTACGGAATGCACCCGATTCAGCAAAAACAACCGTGCTCTATTTCTCTGTTTTCCCCGCAGTCTGGAGAGGATAGCTGCCAAATGGTACGCCGAGCACGTCAATCCCATTGAGCTAAGGGATTTTGACAAAGTTGTCAACATGTTCGTTGAACGCTTCCTATTTAACACGGAAGCTCTGCCCACCCTGAACCACCTGTGCAACCTGAAACAGGAGCCCAATGAGAAGGCCAGGGACTTTATTCACAAGTGGAGAAGCCTTTGCAACAAAATGAAAAACCCTATTTCTGAGGAGCATGCCCTCCAAGTCATTCTCAATAATTTCTCTCAGCCCCTGAAAAGCCTCCTTTTCCCATATCCCTCCAAATCATTTATTGAACTGACAGAGCGAGCAGAATGGCTCGAGATGGGGGTAGAGAACGGGATGTATGAAGGAGTTGCTTTGGCCAAGAACATCCCGGACGCAAAAAAGAAGGCACACTTCACTTACTCAGCCGTGGTTCCAAAGGATGACCAGGGCAGTAGCAGCAAGCAAGGCAGTGGCAGTGACACTAAGCCCGAGCAAAATAGAGGCAGAAAGGGCAAATTCTTCAAGAGCAATGACAAGCCTCTCCCGACCGGTCCTCAACAAAAGGGGGACCTTCAAGAAAAGCCCAAACATATAAACTGGAGCAGGGATCGGAAATTCACTCCCCTCGACCAGCCTTTAGAGAAAATTCTGGAATACTTGCTGTCTCACGGGATGGTGAAACTTCCCAAAGTTGCAGATCCGCCAGTGCTCATGGGAAGATTTAAGGAACAATACTGCAAGTTCCACATAGCAATGGGCTATGACACTAAATACTTCTTTGTCCTGAAGCATCTGATCCAGGACTGCATTGATAAAAGCATCCTCATCGAGGATGAAGAAGAGGGCAAAATGGACATCCTATCCGCCCCATTCCCAAAGCATTCAGCATCAACCATTTCGGAAGATTCTTTTCTCCCACAGAGTCACATACATCCTTGTTCCAGCGAGGAGATAAGTTTACAGCATCAGGTGATGGTTCTACGTCAGAATCAACCTGCATTTCAGAGAGAGGATATCCTCTCATTTTTAAATATTAGAAACATGTCAGTTGGGAATGGAAAAACCCAAGTTTTTCCAAAGAGATTTCTGAGAAAGGAAACCTGCACAGAGGAAGCAGAAACCTCAGAAGCAGTAGAAGAGCGGGCCAAAAACCTTCAAAAGCCTATTACAGCGCTCTCCAATATCTCTATTTTTGAATTAACTCATGATTCTCCCAAACATCAGGAAAAGTTGGATAATCTATTAAGAAAAATAAAGGTGAAGCCGAACACCACGCCCGAGGATTTGGCGCAAATTGTAAACCAGGCAATGACTAACGCGTCCATTACCTTCTCTGATGAGGATTTGCCTAAGCCTCATTCATTCCACAACAATGCGCTGTACATCGTGGTCAGGACCCGGGGCATGACTGTCCCGCACGTGCTTGTTGATGGGGGCAGCAGTTTAAACATTTGCCCAGAAATGACAGCAAAAGCCTTGGGATTAAAAGAAGAAGAATATGTGCCTGATCCCATCACCATCTACGGCTTTGATAATCACGGGCAGACTGCAAAAGGCAAAGTCCTTTTAGAGATCTTCATCAACTACTTAGTGCACACGGTGCTATTCCATGTCGTCAACGTGCCGCCAACTTACAATCTTTTGTTGGGACGAACATGGATCCATAATGCCAATGTCGTTCCATCAACTCTCCACCAATGCATCAAGTGGTCCAAAGGCGGAATGATCACTACCATCTTGGGCGAAGACCCTGAAGAAAGGCTGCCACAACCGATGATTCCTCGACCGACATTTATAACAGATATTCCTAGCATCCGGGAGGCAGAGGAAATCAATCTCAGTGACAGTCTAGAAATATTAAAATTGAAAGATGTCATGGAAGAAGATAACGTTGCAGCCACGGTCCAATGGCAGGGACCTTGTTTCTTCAAGCTAGGAGGACAGATCAATTACACCTGCTTTAAAGATCATCCTTTATTCCCTCAGTTTTCCAAAACAAGAAAGGGATTCGATTTTCTGATAAAACATGGATACCAACCATTCCGAGGCATGGGGAAAGATGAAGACGGCATGATAGAGCCCATCATTCCAGTTCGGCATGCAGACAGTGCAGAGTTGGGGTTCACCGGCCAGGATTCCAGCAAAAAGACAGTTTTTGTCAGGGGAAACAAGTGAAGATGATGCCTCAGTTTTCCTGCCTTTTCTGTTAAATCTTGTAGGGACAATACAGTCCCATCTTTTGTCAGAGTCTTGTAAATTCTTTACTTCAATCAATGAAAGATCAAGCTTTTTCTTCATATTCGAGTATCTATCATTTCTTCTTATATTTTGTCTATGTCATTATTCTTTACTTTATACAAAAATTTGATTTGGCTCATACTTTCTCTTAAAATAAAACCTTTCTTACATTTTCAGGACCATTAACTCCTGAATCAATGAAGAAATTTGTTATCAATCCCAAGTATCTGAAATTGGCAAGGTTTCCTGAGATGAAAGACAAAGCAGAGGTCAGTCAGACAGCGGAACAAACCGAAGAGCCAGCCGAATTTGATTCCACTATTCAAGAATTACCAGAATTTGCTCACATTCAGAAGCAAGATGAACCCTCATCTTTGGTTTAAGACCCAACTAAGGATATCAACATTGGGTTGGAAGACGATCCAAAAATTCTCAAAATTGGGTCGAGTCTAAGCGAAATTGAAAAAACTAGACTCATCCAATTCCTCGAAAAGCATCAAGAAGTATTTGCCTGGACTTATGAAGATATGCCAGGATTGGATATCAAGTTGGTTGAGCATCGACTCAAATTGAAGCCAGAAGCCAGACCAATCAAGCAGAAATTGAGGAAATTAGACCCTCGAATTGAGCAGCAAGTCAAGGAAGGACTTGAAAATTTGCTAAAAGCAGGCTTTATCCGAGCTATTGATTACCCAAATTGGTTAGCAAATATCGTGGCAGTCCCTAAAAAGAACGGAAAAGTTCGAATTTGCATTGATTTTAGAGACCTCAATAAGGCCACCCCGATAGATGATTGTCCACTTCCCAACATTGACCTGTTGATCGATAGCACAGCAGGTCATGTCATGTTTTCTTTCATGGATGGATATTCAGGCTATAATCAGATCAAGCTGGCCGTTCGTGATCAGTCGAAGACTTCATTTACTACTCCATGGGGAACCTTTTGCTATACTGTGATGCCATTTGGGCTGAAGAATGCCGGGGCAACCTATCAAAGGGAGATGGCTGTCATTTTCCACGATCAAATGCACAAGAATATGGATGCATATGTGGATGACATTTTGGTTAAGTCTAAAAAAGAAGAGGATCACCTCGATGCTCTTGGTCAAGTTTTTGAAAGACTTATTCTTTATAAGTTGAGACTTAACCCTCAGAAATGTGTTTTTGGAGTTGGGTCTGGCAAATTACTCGGATTCATCATCAGCAAGAAAGGAATCGAAGTGGATCCGGCCAAGGCAAAAGCCATTATTGACATGCCGCCTCCAACTAATCTCAGGGAACTGCGAAGCCTTCAAGGGCGTATTCAGTCTATTCGCAGGTTCATCTCTAATTTGGCTATGAGATGCGAGCCTTTCAACCATTTGCTAAGAAAAGGAGTTAAATTTGAATGGGGATCAGAATGTCAGCTCTCGTTCGAGCGCATCAAGCAGTATCTCCTTAATCCACCAGTTTTGAAGCCGCCAAAGTTGGGAAAACCTCTCCTACTATACATTTCTGTCAATCAGAATGCCTGTGGTGGATTCCTCGCGCAGTATGAAGAGGGCAGCCTGATAGAGCACGCCATCTACTACGTGAGCAAAACATTCATTGATTATGAAAAGAAGTATTCTCAGATGGAGAAGACTTGTCTAGCTCTGGTCTGGATGTGCCAGAAATTGAGACATTACTTGTTGGCTTCTGAAATCAAGTTTCTATCGAAACTCAATCCTCTCAAAAATCTAGTTTGATTATTTCCTTCATTTGATTTTTCTAATTCTTGTCATTTCAAAAATCTAGTTGATTTAGGACTTTAATTTTTGCTTTTTATCTTTTGATTTTACCCTTTCATTTTCAACTTTGTTTTTAAAATCTTTATTTTAATTATTTTAAAAACCAATGTGAACCCCACCTAGGTGGCGACACATTTGGATTTCTTTCATTAGAGTTTTAATTAGTTTGAAATAAGAAAAGTAAAAAAAAAATTAATTGGATAGGGACTCCTCCCAAGGGGGGGGGGGGGCAATTTTCTCAAAGTTTCCTAATTAGTTGCTAATTAGGTTAATTAAACAAATCCTCTAGAATCCCTATCTCTTCCAGAATTTCCCTATAAATAAGATACAAGGGGAGACGTCCAGCCCATGTCTTCTCTCTCTCCCTCTTCTTAATTCTTCTTTCTCCTCCCTAGTTGTCGCCCCCCTTTGGCCCTCCTTCTTTCTTCTCCGTTGCAACAAAGGTGAATGAAGGTCATCCCAACGCAGGAAAGCTCAAAATTGTATTTTCTTTTATTATTCAATTTTGTAATATAAATTGTAATCAAATATAAAAAATAGTAAAAATTTACTTTTCTGCATAGATAGATTGCATAAGCATGTAGTTTATTTTCAATATTAATTGATATGGTTTGTCATGCATAAGCACCTTTCAAATTCCACAATGGTGAAACACGAATCTCACGTGTACCTTCTTCTAAGAAGTTAATAAACTTAGTGGAATTCGTATTTATGGCCATAGTCAGAATACGAATGAAATTCAGATTTATTAATTTCTTTTAAGTTACAAAAAGCCTACACTCTTGTCTATTTTTTAAAATCATTGCATATTTTCAAAAGCTTTTCAAGTATTTCTAAAACCTTCCTTTTAAAAACAAATGAGCTATATTTAAAACATATTTTTGGCCATAATCATGGATATGTGGCAAATTTATCTTATTTAAATTCTATAAGGCACAAAAACCCCTTTTTATCAAAAGAATTTTCTAAAACAAGGGGATTTATCAATGATTTTTTCTCAAATCTTTCAGAAAGTATTTTCATAAACTGCATCCATGCATTATTTAGACTTAGGTTGCATCATTGCGGAGACTCACAAGGCCACACACCCAATCATCTTCTAAGAAATTCAATTTTAAAATATTTCTTCAAATCTCTTCAAAGCATTCTTCAAAACAATTCCAGACATGCATCATATTTTCAATAAATCTCTTTTCAAAAGTATATCATATGTGTTTGATTCTTTTTGCATTCTAGGATTCAGAATAATTTCTTAGACATTTGAACAAAACAAGGCATATCGTTCAATCCTTGGTTCGATTACCCCTGGTTAAGGCGCCGAGAATGGTTAAACCTCGTACCGACAAGTGAATCCCAATTTCTCAACTTTTTTCATATTTCTCAAAACAAAGGTGAGTTTTTTAAAAATCTTTTTCAAAAGGTCAGTTCACTGCAAAAGTAAAATTTTGCATGATAACAGGCAATGCACAATGTTTGTATGTTGTATTTTTAGGATTAGATTTTTTGGTTTTTTCATAGTTTTCTTTGGATGTGTTTGTTTATTTTCTTGTTCATGAGCATGAATGTTAGATCATGTATGCATTGCATTTTGTGCATTTTTATGAGTTGTAAACATTGAGACAAGTGAAATCTTAGCAGAGCCAGTACAATGCCACATCAGGTAAAATTTTATAGTGCGGAGCAGGTGACTTCTATTCCCTTCCTCCTATTTCTTTTATTTCTCATGTGCATTCATATAGTTCATGCAAGCATGGGGGAGTGCCACTGAGGACAGTGTCATTCAAGCATGAGGGAGGGTGTAGTTTGCACACCCAAAGTTTTTTGTCTTTGTACTTGTACATTGATGAAAAGTCATAAAAATTGATCTTTTAAAAAATAAATGCTTTACATAATCTAATGTTTTTAGAGAATTTTTAAGCCCCACAAATATTTTTTTTCTGACACTAATATAGAAAAACATGGTTATTTATGTGGATTTCAAAGAAATGGCGATAGATGCATGTTAGAGTTTATTTGTAATCATAAGTATGAATATGCATAGTTTATTTTTGAAAAACTAAGCAAATAAACAACATTAAAAATAAGAGCTCAAAAAGTGAAAAAGAGCATACATTTAGTTTTTTGATCCATTTGTATTCTTTAGTAGCTGGGTTCAGACACAAGTTGAAGTGTTTGATTCCCATGTCGAAAAGGATAACAAAGGAAATCACTTCTTTTTCTAAGTTGATATCTATGGCTTATTTGGTTTGAGCAAGTAGAGCCTGAGGGGTGTTTACACCTGGTGCCCTAAAGCCATCTGGTTTGGGAGCCACCGATCTGAAAGCCCGTTACATGAACTTTATAGAGAGCCTAATAGATGTTGACATTGCACATGACAAGAAGCAAGCTATACGTAAAACTATTAAAATGAAAGGTCTAGTGACTCGAGCAATTAAGTTCGAGGGATACTCTGTATCTGGTGCCTTAAGGTTGTTTGGCCTGGAAATCACTAACCCAAAGCTCGTTACATAGGTCACAAAAACTGGAAATTTAAAATAGTGCTAAAAAAAATGTGTGAAAAATTGAAAATCTAGAAAAAAAGAAAAAGAAAAAGAAAAAGAAAGAAAATTAAGAGCAAGAAAGAAAAAGTTCACTGCTTAGGAATAAGTATTGAGAAAACCTGTGCAGAAAACATATGAGTGAGGATAAGTAAATAATGACATGTATATATTTGATTTTCTGACAATAAAGCATAAATGATTACGATATTTAGAAAAGTAAAAGAAAAAGTTTTACTCTGTGGTGGCATGTAAAAGACTCTAATTATGTTTTGATAATGTAATGACATGAAATATTTGTAAAAACAAACTCCTTAACTGCCTAATACTTTTTGAAGTTGAATTTTTATGCATACATGACAGAGATGTTTGTGGATAGCATTACTGCAAACCCTCATGAGACCTTACTCATCCACTGGGGTAACTCAGGGGTTCAAAGGGCTTGTTGTATATGTTAAATGCAATTGTGATTCCTACGAAAGTGAGTTAGGTTTTTGTTTTGTTTAGTTGTCATTTGCTTTTTGTTCAGGGTCAGTTTTCTTGAGGACTAGCAAATGATAAGCATGGGAGAATTTGATCATGCATATATTTTGCATTTTATTCATTCCTTTTTATGCATGATCTGTCAAAAAATTGTATTAAAAACCCATTCCTATGAGTGTTTTTGAGAAACTACTTTGAAATTGAAAATATAGGTAAAATCGCATATTTCAAGCTCTTGCCTTTGTTTTTCAGTGTTTTGTTTAGTTTAGAACTTTTTTAAGTATTAGTCTTATTAATTTAGAAGTGTTTAACTAGTATTTTACTTTGTTTAGGAGTGTATTTTTTTGAGAAACACATTTTTCTAGAAGAGCTTATTTGAAATACTTAAAAATTTAATAGAGTTTTTTTAGAAAATCATGTTTTGACCTGACTAACTAGTATAAAACACCTTTTTAAGCCATGGAACACATTTTTCCATCTTGAGAAAATGTAGGCCTCTTCTCTTCTCTTCTTCCTCCTCGTTCTCAATCACTTCTCCCTTGTTCTTTTTCTTTCTCTTCCGTTTTTGTCTTGCTTCTAATCTTTTTCTGGTGCCAGTTCTTCTTACCCCCTCTTGACGGAGGTACGCACAACTCAAAGGTAAGACCACATTCTTTTTCTCAACCCCTCCATCGAAAATGGATCGTGAGGTACATTTCTTCTTCTCCATCTCCTCGTAGTTTCATAGTTTTAGTTTGTGCATGTCGTTCATCATATCATTGCATGAGTTCATCATATCATTGCATATTTATTACATATAGATTAAATTAGTAATATTTTTATCATCTGAAAATATTAAAAGAAAAAAAATAAAATAGCTTAATGTAGTTTAGCCGATTTAATTGATTTTTTGCATAGAATAATATTATTTTATTTAAATCAATAGATTTAGTATAGAGTAATTGTTTTTTTTTATGATTTCCAATTCAGTTTAGTTCCAAATTTAGGTTTAGATCAGATTCTTTGTTTTTGGTATTTGTTAAATTAATTAATTAGAAAAATATAGGTTAGCCAATTAGGGCTAGTAATTTTTATTCTTTTTAATTTTCATATTTTTTTAGATCTAACATTTCCAGTTTTAATATATTAACAAGTTCGTTCATTTACTTAATGAAATACATTTTGGTTAATATTTTTTTCATGATAAAACAGTTTTTGATCAAGTGTCTTGAGTTAACTTTTATTTGTTGAATAGCTAGATTAATCGGTAGATAGTATAAATTGTTAACTAGTTTTATTTTTTTTATTCAACCGATTAGATTAAATTTATTTATTCTTTCCATTAGTTAGTTAAGTTTATTTCCAATCTCATAAATTTTACTTCTTGTATTTAGATTAAGATTTAGTTACGAATTTATTAATTATCATTTTTAGATAGAATTAATTTTCAATCAAATTTAGATAGTTGTTTTTTTTTTTAATTAGTATTTTTATTTTTCGTTAATTTTTATTTCCATAGTAATTAGATTAGTATTGTAAATTGTTTAAGGTTATTAGAAGTTAGATTAGTTAGTTTAAGTTAGCCGACTTGTTTTTTATTCAATTATCATTTTCCTTAGATAGTATATTTAATCATTATTTCCTTTCTTAGATAAATCATGCTTAGCTATAGATAAATTTCAGATTTAATTCGTTAATTCGGTTGTTTAGTTTAATTGATTCACGTTAGTTTAGATTTAAATTCAATATGGTAGTTTAAATAGATTAGTTAAATAATTGCCAATTTCTTATTTTTAGTTTTAATTCATTAATTAAGTTAGTTCCAGATTTGTTATTTTGTTTAGATTAAATTTAAATTCCATACAACATGTTTTATTCTTTGTCATTCGTTTGATTGTTAGTTATTAATCTTGTATTTAGTTTAATAGTTAGTTTTAGTTGATTCTTGCAATTCGGTTAGCATTTATTTTTATTGATTATTAGTTAATTAGTTTTGCTATTTTGTCATTTAGTACTTTAGTTTGTTACATATTACTTCATAGTTGTTACATGTAGTTAGTTTGTTATTAGTAGTTAGATTCTTGTTTTTATGATTTTTTTTTAATTAATATTGAATTTTTGTCTAGTTCTTCTGTGTTTGTTCATGTTTTGTGATTCTGTTTTGCAGGGAAGTAGTTAGACGTGCAGTGAGCCCTCAAACGAGCCCCTAAAGAGCCCTCTGAGGTCTCCAAAAATTTCTCTCAAAAGGCCCCTTCAAGTCTCTCAGGAGGCCAAGAACAATAAGTAAAGGAATATAAAATAAAACAGAGGCATCAAAAGACACTAGAAGCTCAAGCATTGAAGACCCTTCCTCTTTTACTTTTAGCTTAGGGTCTATTTTATTTAATTCATTGGGTTTGTAATAAGACCACTGTTATCATCGCAAAATTTTACTTTTGCAAGTCAAACTGACCTTTGAAAAAGTTTTTGAAAATAACTCGCATCCGTTTTAAAATGCGGGATAATTTCAAAGAATGAGACTCACCTGTCGGTACGAGGTTCAACCGTTCCTGGCGCCTTTACCAGAGGTAATTGAACCAAGGATCAATTATGTGCTTAGCTTTGCTCAACTTGTCTAAATCGTGTTCTATTTCCTAAATGCACAAAGAATCAGGCATGTGCTATGAATTTTTTGAAAAATGCAGATTTGAAAACATGATGTTTGCTTCTGAGATTTGAAATACTTGGAAAAGATGTCAATTGGAAAATCGTGAATCATGGTGAAAGAATATTTTTGAGGAAAATGAAAATTGATTTCTGAAGAATCCAGGTGTTTTGTGAAAATGAATTTCTAAGGAATTTCAAGTAACTTTGGAAAACTTGATTTTTCTAAATTTAAACTTTAAAATTGAATATATAACTTAGAAAATCATGATTTGAACTTGACAAATACTTGAAATACCATTTGAAAGCTCAGATTTTTGAGAAAATCAATTTATGAGAAAGACTTTAGAAATTTTGAGAAAATTGATTTCTCTGAATTGGAATTGGAATTGGAATTTGTAAATGAATGAAATGAATGAATATGGATTTGAAAGACTTGATTTCAAGGAATTGAGAAAATTCTTTTGTATTTTTGAGAAATGCAGTGCATTTTGAAGTTAGCCTAAGAGTGTTGGTTGAATATGGCTAATACGAAGATCATAAATCTGGGTCTCCTTCGTATTCTTTCTATGGCCATAAATATGAATTCCACCAAGTTTGTCAACTCTATAAGAGCTAGTGCACATGCCATTCATGTAGACTATGGTGAATTTGTAAAAAATATGCATGAATGATACATTCATCAGATATTAAAATTTGCAGAATTAAACTATATGCAATGCAAATCCTAATCTAAGCAGAAATTGAAATTCTTATTCCAAAGTTTACATTTAATTTACATCACTAATTGAATTTAAATACAGAAAAATAAAGTCTTCAATATCCCTACGAAACTAGAAAACTTGTTAGTGAAGATATGTTGGCTTTTCTAGATTTATCCAGTAATATCTAGAAATTACTGGATTTTGCTAGCTATAAGCCTTTTTCCATGATTCCTTGAAATAAACATAATGAAATATGCAATAAAATTGAATAAATAATAAATATAAATAACTTTGAAATTCAAAATTTGAGAAAAAAAGACAAAAATACCCCTGAAAACAAGACTATGGCCTTGAAATTAGGGTTTTCAGAAAGATATTTTATAAAATACAACTTTTGAAATTCAAATGAGGATAAATCAAACCAAATATGATATGACATAATTAAAAACATGAAAATTAGGGTTTAGAATTTCGAAATTTAGGTCAAATGACCAAAATGCCTCTGATAGCAAGACTATGACCTTGAAATCAGGGTTTTCTGAAATAAATTTTGGTAAAAACTTTGGATTTAGGGCTGAAATGAAATCAAATAAACACAAAATTGATCATGAATCATCCTAATATGATTCTAAACATGAACAAACCCTAGAAATATGGACTTATACACGAAAATCAAGAAATATCATGAAAATCATGATTTTAGCAGTGTTTTGAGATCCTGCAGGCACCCTTTTTTGCAATTTGATTGATTCAAGCATCAAATGGGTTTCAAAATTGGTAAAAATTGGCACCTGCACTTGTTATCACCCCAAAATCAGATTGGTATCTTAAAAATATATTTTTGACATTATTTCAATTCAAAAATTGCATTAAAACCCTAGAACATGCTATTTTCATCCATATTCACATACCAGTTTCCATTTTAGACCCGAATAAGGGGTCAAACCACCATAGAAATTTCTGAAATTTTACAGAGGTAAATTAGACAAAAAAAGAAAATCTCTTTTTTACAGATCGGAAAAATCATCTCCGATGAAAGAGAAACTCTTCCGACAATCTGGACTAAAATTTAATGAATATAAAATTGCTTAGAACAGATACTTCCAGTTATAAATATAGAAATAAATAGAAGCCTTCATTAAAAATTTCTGAAATTTCAGAAATGAATAGTAGACAAAAAAATAATGAAATTTGTTTTTTACATCTCATGAATTGAATCTACGGTTTGAGATTTATGATCAATATAATTCGGATTAAGGTTTTTATAAATCATAACGAGTTTTAAAAGATGGATCCGACTTTCTGACAGAGGAAAAATATCCAAGAGAGGCAAAAAATTATGAACATTTTACAGTAAATAGACTACATCAATATGAAGCTACTTCATTTTACGTATCTCGAATCGGATGTCGGATGAGATAAATAACACATCTGCAAGTTAGGCTTGAAATTAAACAACAATTTTAATCAACAGAAATCCCGGTTTGACTTTGTATTTTATTAACAGACTTCCTGAATCCCAAAACATCTGAAATTTTTACAGTAGTTTACTGACATATCCGTGTATCACATATAAAAAAATCAAAATTTTTTAATGAATATTTTAATACGAACTAACATGCTTTATACTGATCTGAAATTAAAATATACAGAAATCTAAGAAACACTAAAAAAAACATGATTTAACCATGAAAAACCATAAAAATTATCTAAACAGCAAAAAAAAATTGATTTTAATGATGAAATATATGTAATAAACACTAATAAGATAAAAAATAAATAAAACACAGGGAATCCATGGCTGGAATTGCTTTTACCCTTGAAACCATGGATTTAATCCATTTAATCAGATAAATCTCATGTTTTCTTGGTTAAGAATATAAAAAATGTATCTTTCATCGATTCTAATGTATTAGAATCCTTGAAATCACCCTTAAACTGAGTTATATCATCTTCTTGGGTCGATTTTAGGGTTCTTGGATGGAATTCATGGTTAAATCCATGAACACAAGGATTTCCATGGTGAAATCTAATGAAAAATCATGAAAAATTAATAAAAATTAATAAAATAATATTAAATAACTCACCTTGAGGCTGCAGCTGAAATGGAAGAAGGTGGATGTGCTGGAGAGAAGAGAGAAGCCACGAAAATTTGAGAGAGAAAAGAGCTCCCTTTAACCCCTCTAAAGACCCCTTTTTATAGTTTTTTCAAAACCCATGTAATTAGGACTAATTAATACCTAACTTTGATTTTTTCAAACTCTATCTAAAACCACCAAGGGAGGATGATTTTTTGTGGTTTCCTAACCCTAAAAGGACCCTAACTAACCCCATTTAAACTTCTAAATGTTTTAGGAAACTTCCCAAATGTGGTGCCACTTGGCATTTTTCAAAAACCTTAATTTAAAACTTTAAAATCAAGGTTAAAATCTAAAGTAAAAAAAATATGATTTTTAAAATCAAGTTTGGACTCTTATAGATTCCTAACCTCTAAACTAACTAGAACTATGACTAACCCTAGTCTAACCCTGACTTTTTCAAATGTGGTGCCACCCAGAGTGGGCCCCACTTGAATTTTCAAAAAACAATTTTAAAACTTGAAAATGAGAGGTTTTTCAAAAGATATTCAAAAGTAGATTTTGAGATTGAAAATTTTGAAATATCACAGAGTTCTGACTAGGTCAGAACTCCTCGAGATATGGCGCCAACTGGGTGGGCCCCACATCGAAGTTTTGAAAAATTTGAAATAAAGACTGAAAATAGCTTTGAAAAAGGGTTAAAATCAATAAATGAGATTCAGAGTTTTTGAAAATAGAGTCCCAAGCGAACTGGAACTCTGAGCTAGAGTCCTGAAACTTTAGGACTCTGAGATTTTATAATTTTAAAAGCCAAATAAAGAAGTTTTTGAAAGATTTTATCAGAAATGGTAAAATAAGTCAGAAAACGTAGTCAAGGTTAGAGTCCTAACTCAATCAGAACTTTAAAATAGAGTCCTCAATTAACTGGACTCTGCAAAATGACCTAATTTTTGAAAGCAAATAGAAAAGAATAAAAATGGAAGTAAAAACAGACTCTAGAACAGACTCCTGACAGGATTAGGACTCTGGGACGGAGTCCTGATCGGACTAAAACTCTAGATTTTTTTGACATTTTCTAAAAAATAGATGAAAGAACTTGTGAAAATAGTGAAAACAATAAAAAATATTGAAATAAAACAGAGTCTTGATTCAACTGGGACTCTGGGGACAGAGTCCTAATTAAACTAGGACTCTCAGATTTTTGGATTTTCTGAGAAAACAAATGAGAGAATTTTAAAAAATAGTTAAAAACATAATAAAATTGAAGTTTTGGTTCAGAGTCTTGATCTGATTAGGACTCTGAGAAAGAGTCATGATTCAATCAAAACTCTAAGAATTTTTGGTTTTCTGATAAGCAAATGATGAAATTTAAACAAAACTTTTGGAAATCAGTGAAAATGGAGTGAGAAAACAAACTTTGGATAGAGTCCTGATTCGATCAGGACTCTGGGACAGATCTATCAGGACTCTGGGATAAAATCCCAGAATTTTGAAATTCTTTGATAAAAGTGTAATAGTTTTGATAGATGAAAAGATTTTTGAAAGATTCTCTCAAAATTGAAATTAGGATTAGAGTCCTGATCCAATTAGGACTCTCTGAACAGAGTCCTGTTTTGACTGAAACTCCAAGTTTTTGACTCATTTTGAAAGATTTGGTTAAAAACAGGTAAAAATAGTGACAAAAGATAGAGTCCTAATCCGACTCAAACTCTGAAGAAGAGTCCTAATCCGATTGGGATTCTTGAATAAGAGTCCTAATCTAACTAGGACTCTGAGATTTTGGCCAAAACAGAAGATTTTGAAAGGTTTTCTCAAAAAACAGGTAGAAAAGGTAGTAAAAAGTAGAGTTCTGATCCGACTAGGACTCTGGAAAAAGAGTCTTGATCCAACTAGGACTCTAAGATTTTGACCAAAATGGAGGAAATGGACAAGGGATATGACCCTAACTGGTTTAGAATCAAAATAGAGTTTTGAAAATGTTTTAAAAAAAGATAAAAAAATAAAAAGATAGAGTCACCACAACAAAACAGCGGATTAGCGACGACCTCCTTCCGTCGCTAACCAGCTTAGCGATGGATTAGCGACGAAGAGGCGACAAACAACTGACGTCGCAAATTTTTTTCGACGCTAACTGGCGGTGGAAACAATCCGTCGCCAGTTTCGTCGCTAATTGCGACGAAATAACGAACGTTGGATTCCGTCGCAAATTCGCCGGTACTAAACGACGACCTCGGCTTGGCGACGGATGTAAGATTACATCCGTCGCTAAGCCATCGCTAAATTATATATATAGCGACGGATATATCCATCGCAAACTTGAAAAAAAATAAAAAAATTTATTTTAAAATTAAATATCGAGAACTCTATAATTTATATTTCATGTACAATTTATATTTCCTGTAAATAAAAAACAAAGTACACATAAAATTTCATATAAAAGGAATCTACAATAATTAATTGTTCCACTTTAAAATTAACAAGTTTAATTGTTTACAATTCAACAATTACAAATTCGAAACAAAAAAAAAATAGAACTTCTTTAACACATTAATCTAATCATCGCCAAGATTTTGTGCGTCTTCTTGTTCATTGCCTTGATCTGTCTCTTCAGCTCCGCTACGCTGATTATCACTAGCAACCTACACAAGAAAAGAACAGTCAGTATTGATAAATAAAATATATTGAAATAAATTATACACTATATGTGATTCTATCATGTGCTCATATGTGTTCTAAGGCAGTCAAAAAACTGAATATGTGATCATATCATGCTCATATGTGTTCTAAGGCAGTAAAAAAACCTTTATATGTGATTCTATCATGCTCATATGTGCTCTAAGGCAGGCAAAAAACTTTATATGTGATTCTATCATGAATGATATGTGTTCTAAGGCAGTAAAAAAACTATATATGTCATTCTAGCATGCTCATATGTGTTTTAAGACAGTCAAAAAATTGAATGTGTGATTCTATCATGTGCTCATATGTGTTCTAAGGCAGTTAAAAAACTTTATATGTGATTCTATCATGATCATATGTGCTCTAAGGCAGGCAAAAAACTTTATATGTGATTATATCATGCTCATATGTGTTCTAAGGCAACTAGAAAAACTCTATATGTGATTCTACCATGCTCATATGTGCTCTAAGGCAGGCAAAAAGTTGTATATGTGATTCTATTATGCTCATATGTGTTCTAAACCAGTCAAAAAACTGAATATGTGATTATATCATGCTTATATGTGTTCTAAGGCATTCAAAAAACCTTTATGTGTGATTCTATCATGCTCATATGTGCTCGTAGTTCCCTACATAAATACAGTATGCATTAATAATTGCATGAAACTTTCATGCCTGAGAGGGACCTGCAATCGAAGTTCTCCTGTTCAACAAAAAACTGTTGAACTCAGCTCGGAGAACGTCGACGACGGTTTCATGGAAGCAGTTACGCATTGTGTCCTTAACAATCTGGCGTACATCATCACCGAAAAGAATAGGCTGCTGCTTGAAGCTTATGGTGGCGGAAGAAATCTGTGAGCTGTAAGTAGAAGAAGCAATAACAGGTGAAGTGTTCATATTACTCCCAAACCCGAACACACGACCCTTTTTGGGTTCACCTGCTGCAGTCACCCATGCTGCTGGATCAAATGATGGATGTTGAGTAGCGTCATCGCCATATCGCTCTACCATCTGTTGCTCGTATGCCTCCTATAAAATATTTTTTAAAGTATGCATTAATAATTAATAATGACATTATGATAACTTGCATATTGCAATGATTATTAATAGAATAAATACATACCGTTGTCGTTCTCGCCTTCTCTGATACGAAGTCTCCCGTGGTCTTCCGTTTATGTGTTTCAACAAACACAGCCTTATATGGTACAATGCCTCCTTTTTCTTCTTCCTACGAAGTTAAATGATAAAAGATTTAGTTAACAAGTTTGCAACAATACTTATAAAATTAATATTATATATTAATGAGTTACCATTTTCTTCAGGTGACTCCCAAAAAGTCTTAGATCCACCTGTGTGTAGATGGGCTTCAGACATTTTTGCTCGATTTTGTGCAACCTTCGCAAAACGATTTTGAAATGCATCCCCCGCCCACTTATCGCACATTCCATCCCAATAATCTCTCCTGATAGTAATAGGGCCATGGCCCTTCCACTGTAGTGGATCATCTATTCCGCCAGATGCTTTTTTTGCTACAGTCTTCATATTGTGCAACATGTCTGCAAATCGATTGGCAGCCACCTTCTACCACACCTTCCTTGCATTATTTTCCTCCATCGTAGTTGCGAAGCGATTCAAAGCCTATAAATATTTTCAAAAAGTTAGTAGACATGACTAAAAAGTTTTTAAATAGGAAACACATTAACTATGAGAAACAACTGTATACCGTGAATGAGGACCGCAATCTATCTATCACCTCTTTTAGATACTCTTTTCATTGAGCGACTGGTCCTAGTAGATGTTAAAGAAGTGAATTCCTAATCTCGCGTATTACTTCTTGTGGCTCAAACCTCGTGCTGCACATGAATTGATACATAGTAAATATCAATATAAAATATTTATAAGATATGCAATAATTGAAAACAAAATACTTATGGTCGATTATCGATATATATTATTCGAATGAGTCTTCTTGTGTCTGCCTGAGAAGGCCCTATTTCCTGTGTTGGCTCCTGACTTGTGTGATCAACTGGTGTAGGTGGGTCGTGTACAGGCGCAACATCATCTGTAAAAAAATATGTTAGAAATTCTTAGAATGCGCATTTCAACTAATCAAGCATCTAATTAGTTAAATGATATACCTATCACAGGAGCCCGTGAAGATGAAGGCTGGGCCTGACTACTACTGGATGAACAACCACAGTAACCTCCACGAACCATATTCTAACAAATAACATATGTCATACAATACAACAACAACAACAACAACAACAACTACGCCTTCATCCCAAAACAATTGGGGTCAGCGATATGAACCAAAAAAGAAATTCATTTTGGGTCTTCCACATGAATCCTTTTCCTCCAATCATTTCTATCCAACGCCATGTCCTCGGTGAGGTTCAAAGCATTCATATCCTTTCCTATCATCTCCATCCAAGTCTTCCTAGGCCTACCCCGACCTCTTTTAACTAATATATTTTCTCATTTCTCCAACCTTCTAACTGGAGCATCATTAGGCCTTCGCCGAATATGTCCAAACCACCGTAAACGATTCTCTCGCATCTTATTTTCAATGGGTGCAACACCTACCTTCTTACGTATCTCTTAGTTCCGAATCTTATCTTTTATTGTATTTCCACACATCCATCTAAGCATCCGCATCTCAGCTACACTCATTTTTTGAATATGATGTCTCTTGGCAGCCCAACATTCCGTACCATATAGTAAAGCGGGTCTAATAGTCGTCCTATAAAACTTTCCCTTCAACCGCAATGGCATTCTACGATCGCACAGCACTCCAGTAGCACTTTTCCATTTCATCCACCCAACCTTTATCCTATGATTTACATCTCCATCAATTTCTCCATACTTTTGAATGATGGATCCCAAATATTTGAAATAATCATTCACCGGTATATCTTGCTCACCAAGCTTCACTACACTCCCATCACTACTTCGTTGCTTACTAAACCGACATTCCATATATTCAGTCTTACTCTTACTCAACTTAAAACCTCTACCTTCCAATGTCTGTCTCCATAATTCTAACTTAGCATTAACCCCAGCTCTAGACTCATCAATCAAAACAATATCATCAGCAAACAACATACACCACGGTACATTTTCTTGAATTGATCTCGTAATCTCATCCATCACTATCGCAAATAGGAAAGGGCTTAAAGCAGATCCTTGATGTAACCCAACCGTTATCGGAAAATTGGTTGTCACCCCTCCACAAGTGCGGACATTGGTTACTACTCCTTCATACATATCTTTAATTATACTAATGTACTTGAGAGAAACACCTTTCTTCATCATTGTCCACCAGAGAACGTCCCTAGGTACTCTATCGTATGCCTTCTCTAAATCAATAAAAACCATATGCAAATCTTTGTTCCTCTCTCTATATCTTTCAATAAGTTGTCTAAGAAGATGTATAGCTTCCATAGTTGATCTTCTAGGCATAAAACCAAATTGATTCTCCGATATCATGACAACCTTCCTCAACCTAGACTCAATCACCCTCTCCCAAAGTTTCATAGTATGACTCATGAGTTTTATACCACGATAGTTTGTGCAATCTTGTATATCACCCTTATTCTTATATAAAGGCACCAAAGTACTCTTCATCCACTCATTAGGCATCTTATTTGTTCACCAAATCAAGTTAAAAAGATTTGTCAACCATTCTAAACCTTTCTCTCCCAAGCATTTCCAAGCCTCGATAGGTATACCATCTGGGCCAACTGCCCTTCTTGATTTCATTTTCTTCAAAGCCTCTGCAATTTCTTTCTTTTGAATCTTGCGCATGAAGTCACGATTTATCTCATGAAAAGGAATGGAGAAGTCTCCAAGATCTTGAGCATGACTATCATTAAATAGCTTATCAAAATAATCTTTCCATCTCTCCTTAATCTCCTCATCTTTGACTAAAACCCTTTGCGTTTCATCTTTGATACATCTAACCATACCCAAATCCTTCGATTTCCTATCTCTCATCTTTGCAAGCCTATAAATATCCTTCTCGCCTTCTTTGGTATCCAACTTGTCATAAACCTCCTTATATACCTTAGCCCTCGCGTTTCGAACAACTTTTTTAGCTTCCTTCTTTGCTATCATATACTTCTCCAAATTCTCATTATCACGACTCTTACTTAGATTTCTATAACACTCTCTTTTAACCTTAATAGCTAATTTGACATCCTCGTTCCACCATGATGTATCCTTACCTAGTGGTGCACCGCCTTTAGACTCACCCAATACCTCCTTAGCTACTTTTCTCATACCACCCGCTATCTTATTCCACATTGATTCTGAATCCTCCTCGAGACACCAATCAACTTCCTTAACTACCTGCTCTACAAACATTCCTTGTTTAGCTCCTTTCAGTGCCCACCACTTAATTCTAGGATCTATCCTATGTCTATCCCTTTTGCGGCATTGTCTAATTCTAAGATCTAAAATTAAGACTCTATGTTGTGTAGCTACACTTTCTCCTGGTATAACCTTACAATCGATGCAACAACCCCTATCTCTCTTTCTAAGTAGGAAAAAATCTATCTGACTCGTATTAACCCCACTTTTAAATGTTACTAGGTGAGACTCCCTCTTCCTAAACCAAGTGTTTGCTAAGATCATATCATAGGACAAACAAAAATCTAAAATCCTTTCTCCACTTTCATTTCTTTCTCCTATACCATAGCCTCCATGGATATTCTCAAATCCATCCCTACTAATGCCTACATGTCCATTAAGGTCACCGCCGATGAAAAGCTTTTCTCCATAAGATGTCTCTTGTACTACTCCATCTAAATCTTCCCAAAATTGATGCTTAATGGAATCATCTAAACCTACTTGAGGTGCATAAACACTAATAATATTAATAATATCCGTACCTAATACTAATTTAATAAGTAAAATTCTATCACCCTTCCTACGGACCTCAACTACATTATCTATAAACTGACGACTCATAACAATCCCTACTCCATTCCTATTCCTATTTATTCCTGTATACCAAATCTTATATCCCCAAGGTTCTATCACTTTAGCTTTCTCACCTACCCATTTGGTCTCTTGAAGACATAAAATATCAATCTTTCTCCTACACATAACATCTACTAACTCTACCAACTTACCAGTTAAAGACCCTATGTTCCAAGTGGCTAACCTAATTTTATGGTCTTGGACTAACTTCTTTACCCCCACCCGTCCAACAAAGTGAGGGAACCCTTGCCTATTTGACACCACACCCGGGCGCCGGTGTGACGCGTCGCTTCTGGGCGACGACCTTGCAACCCTTGCACATTTATCACTGCCTCCGGGCCTAGAGAGTACAACGCGTCGCTTAGTAGGGAACGCCCCAACGAAATTCTCATATTGGTTCATTTTCATAGGATATGACAAAGTTTTTATGCTGGCTGTCACAGGCCTACCGCAACCCTCCTCCTTTATCCGGGCTTGGGACCGGCAGTGTATAACTACACAGGCGGAGTTAAAATATGTCATACAATACATTCAAATAATTTGCATCAAGTATTACAATACATTCAAATCATTTGCATCAAGTATTACAATAATTCAAGTCATTCACATCAAGTATTACAATACATTCAAGTCATTCACATTAAGTATTGCAATGCATTCAAATAATTCATATCAGGTACTGCAATGCATTCAAATCATTCACATCAAGCATTGCAATGCATTAAAATCATTCGCATCAATACATTCAAATCATTCACATCAAGTATTACAATACATTCAAATAAAGCCATTCATTCACATCGAGTATTGCAATGCATTAGAATCATTTATATCAGGTATTGCAATGCATTCAAATCATTCACATCAAGCATTGTAATGCATTCAAATCATTCGCATCAAGTATTACAATGCATTCAAATAATTTAAATCATTTGTATCAAGTATTACAATACATTCAAATAATTTAAATCATTTGTATCAAGTATTACAATACATTCAAATAATTCAAGTCATTCACATCAAGTATTGCAATACAACTCATTCATTCACATCAAGTATTACAATATATTTGAATAATTCAAATCATTCACATCATTCATTGCAATGCATTAAAATCATTTACATAAAGTATTACAATACATTTAAATAAAACCATTCATTCACATCAAGTATTGCAATAGAACTCATTCATTCGCATCAAGTATTACAATACATTCAAATAATTCAAATCATTCACATCAAGTATTACAATGCATTCAAATAGAGGTTTGTATTACAAGATTTTGCTCACTAGCTTGAGAATTCTTCCTCGTCACTTGTTTGACTTTCATATTTTCTTCTTCTTCTTCTTAATTGTTTACCCATTCACTTGGTATATCATTTGGATCATATTCTTCTATGAATGTTTCATCGGCCAATGGAGATATGACATGCATATCATGCGCAACATCGTGACCATAAGCGAAGTTATAGATATCATCTGATTGATAGTAACCTCTGTCTTCAGCTAACTTGTCTTCCTGTAACTGATCATACTCAGGGTATAGTTTGGACTTCACCTTGCAAACTGCCCACCATTCATTTCTATCTGACTTTTTTATACTCGGATATGAAGTATAATAATCTTGTTGAGCTTGCGAGGCTAATATGAATGGTTTATATGTTCCAAACCTAGATTTATGATTCACCTCCACAATGCCTGAAGCTTTGTCGAGTCTTGTTGCAGTTGGATCAAACCAATGACACTTGAATAAAGTTACCCTGTTATTTATGGCTAAGTAAGTCAACTCCATTATTTCCTCTATAACACCGTAGTAATCATGTTCATTTTCACTGTAGCTGCTACCCTTGACACACACACCACTATTCATCGTTGATTTGTTTATACCGTAATCTTTTATATGGAATCGATAACCATTTACAATGTACCCGTTGTAGCATTGCACAACTTTGGTTGGACCATTTTCTAAATCATATATTCCTTGATCTTTAACATCACAATGGCGGACCTACGCACAGACATAAACAATGATTATGATCATGATCAATTAAGTAACTTAGTGTTGTTTATAAGTATAAAATTTATGTTAGCTTCTTTACCAACTGTTTCATCCACTCCACAACCTTAGTTTCACGTTCTTTTTGTACTTCTGCATCAGTGAGATGTGAAACTTCTCTTCGCAACTCCAGATCAAATCGTCTGCAAACCACAAATATTTATATTACTGAGCCATGTATCCACGTATAGAACATAAAAAGATTTATAATTGTGTTGCGTCTACATATACTTACTCAATGTATGGGTCGATCGCTGAGCAATTAAAAAGAATATAGATGTGTGTTGCATCTTGCTCTCGATCTGTCAAGAGCCTTGATCGACAACTACCAAATGCATGCCCAAGTGGTTGAAATATCGACAGTTTGTCAGCTACAGTTACTTCTTCTCCATCATCGTTACAGGGCGAGCATGTGTAACATGTTGGAATTTGAGGTTCAAAGTACATAGATGAGAAATTTGAAATCTCTTCTAAAGTGTACGCCTCACAAATAGAGCCTTCTACTCTTGCTTTATTACGAACCTTTTTTTTGAGGTCAAACATGCATCTGGCAAGAATATACATTTCAAATTTTAAATAGTTGTCATTAAAAAGACAAATATTAAAAAACATATACCTTTCAAATGGGTACATCCATCGATATTGCACAGAGCCACCAACCCTTAGTTCATATGGTAAATGTATGATCAAATGTTCCATAACATCGAAAAATGCTGGCGGAAATATCTTTTCTAGCAGACAAACAGTGGTGATGACAGAGTCCTCGAGATTTTTTACATCAGATATTACGACTTCCGATGCGCATAATATTCTAAAAAATCCACTCAACTCAGACAATACCCCCCATATAGGTTTGTCTAACATATCATGGAATGCCAGAGGTATCAATCGTTGCATAAAGATATGACAATCATGACTCTTCAACCCATATAACTGTCTATCGTCAATCTTAACAACACGAGCAATGTTAGAGACATATCCATTTGGAAATCTCAATTGTCTCAACTATTGACATACATGTTTTATTTGATCAGGTGCAAGCACGTACTTTGCCTTTGGTTTCAGTACTTTGCCATTATACTCTTTGAGTTCCAATTCAGGTCTTTTACATATTACTTTCAAATCTATACGGACCTTCGGATTATCCTTCATTTTCCCTTTAACATTCATTATTGTGTTGAACGCATTATCAAACACAATTTTCTCCACATGCATCACATCCAAATTATGTCATATCAATAGGGTTGGCCAATACAGTAGTTCCCAAAAAATAGATTTTTTCGTCCAATTATGATCCTTCCCAAATCCACGGAAGGGTGTAAGACTGCGAGCATCTGTTAATACATCTGGAAAGTATCGCAATCTTCTTAGAATCTCTATGCCAGACAATCTTGTGAATGAACCTTCCATTTCAGTTGTGCCTGCTTTAAATGCATTCTTTTATCGTCGGAACAGATGATCACTGGGTAGAAATCGACAATGGCACTCAAACCAGCAAGGCTTACTTCCATGCATCAATCTAAAAGCTTTGGAATCCTCCATGCATCAATCTAAAAGCTTTGGAATCCTCCATGCAGTACGGACATGCTAACCTCCCATGTATGCTCTAACCAGATAGCATACCATATGCAGAAAAGTCACTGATTGTCCATAAAACAACGACCTTCATGTTCAAATTTTGTTTTTTGTGGGCATCGTACGTGGTAACACCATCATCCCACAATACTTTTAGTTCATCAATCAATGACCTTAAATATACATCAAGATTTTGGCCAGGTGAGGTCGGACCAGAGATCAACAAAGACAATAAAAGATTTGGATGTTTCATATACAAGCTTGGTGGAAGGTTATATGGAGTTATAAATACTGGCCAACATGAATATGGAGTTGATCTACCCCAAAATGAATTAAATCCATCTGTACATAGACCGAGTCTAATATTTCGCACTTCCATTGCGAAGTTCTGATGAATACTATCAAAGTGCTTCCAAGCTTCAACGTCAACAGGATGCGTGATCTTGTTTTTATTGTGTCGAACTTCATTTGCATGCCATCTCATGTGTTTAGCTGTCCTTGAAGACATATACAATCGTTGCAATCTAGGAGTAATAGGAAAATAGCAGAGCGGCTTGTATGAAACTTCATTTGATCTTGTGCTATCATTGCCTCTTGTCTTTGGCTTGAACCGAGGATGCCCACATGACGGGCATGATATGTTGTTTTCCTGCTCCTTGAAATACAACATGCAGTGATTTGGACAAGCATCAATCTTTTTGTACCCCATACCTAGAGCGTTGACCATAACTTTCGCACGATAGAAATTTTGTGGCAATTTCTCATCTTTGGGTAACATACTCTTCACAATCATGCACAAATGATCAAAACATGATTGACTCAAATTATACTTGGACTTCAAATTCATTAGTTGAAGAACTGCAAACAAGATAGTGTGACTCTCGTAACCGTTCCAAAGTGGCTTATCAGCATCTCTAAGTAAATCATAAAATCTACTAGCTGCATCGTTTGGTGATTCTTCATCTACGGCAGTTCTTACATCACTAGAACTCATAGCAGAACCCAGTTCTGTTTTTGCAGCATCAAATATCAAATCCATATATGGATTATCGTGCACCACATTCACCCGTGCTTCAAAATTGTTTCTAAATTCTTCTCCATGAAACGTCTAATTCTGATAATCACTGACAAAACCCTTCCTGTATAGGTGGTGTCTAATGCCATGAGGTTCTACAAATCGATTATTCTTACAAATCTTGCAGGGACACCTAATTCGACATGTGGGATCCACTGTACTGACACTTGCCATTGCAAATTCAATAAAACTTTCAACACCATCCATATATTCATGTGATAACTCATTGTCCACTATCCTACGGTACATCCATTCACGGTTTGCAGTCATTTTCTTATGATGTTACGAATAATAACCTAATGAATTAAAAAAGAATCATCAGAATGCTATGATGAAGAAAATATCAAATTTATCATGCAATATATGATGTCATACAATAACAAGAATTTTGATGCATGCATTGATAGCTTAATATTTTCATGTGCAAACTATTAATGACACGATACAATCATTTGAAGCATGCTTTCATTATACAATTTCACATGAAAGCCATAATCAAATTGAAAGTAACTACATGCAAGCATGGATACAATTACATCAAACATTGCAATACATCATAATCATTCATATCAAACAAATGGCAAACATGTACCTGCAACAAATACACTTCAATATTTCACTAACTACTACCATGCCTAGCATGGACTCTATACTCAAAAAATAAGAACACTTCCATATTCATACATTAAAATCATGCCCAGCATGATCTCCGAACTCCAACAAAGCAACCCTAAATATCAATAACTAAGTGAGTGTGTGAACAATAAAGTGTTACATCTAATAAATTAAATAACATATGATACACTTGCATCACTTACTTACCACAGGTATTTATATTTTTTTTCACTTACTTACCACAGGTAGCCGAGCACAAGTTGGTTCCGTTGAAAAATCTCAAAAAAAAAACTGTTTTAAAATGAAGTCACCACAAAAAAAAACGAGTCTGTTTCGGCAGGGGGTCGACTCCCCTGCTGTTCTGCCAGGGGGTCAACCCCCTTACGGAACATAGGGGTTAACCGACCCCATGTTCCGGTAGGGGGTCGACCCCCTGCCTTTCTGGCAGTTAGTCGACCCCCTGCCAGAACAGCAGGGGGTCGACCCCCTGCCAGAACAGCAGGGGGTCAACCCCCTGCCTGAACAGGCAGAGGGTCGACCCTCTGCCAAAACCCCCTATCAGAACAGGCAGGGGGTTAACCCCCTGTCGGAAAGGCAGGGGGTTAACCCCTTGCCGGGGTCGACCCCCTGCCGGAATAGGCAGGGGGTCGACTCCCTGCCGGAACAGTAGGGGGTCGACCCCCTGTCAGAAAAAGCAGGGGGTCGACCCCCTACCGGAAAACACGGGGGGGGGGGGGGGGGGGGGGGCTCGTTTACCAGTCTCCGGACGGCGACGAACGTCGGGGCCTGCGGACGATGGGATTGATGAAGGGCAAAGGGTGGGAGCGGAAGAACGGTGAGAGCAGGCGAACGGCGGGAATGGACGAATGACGAACGACTAACGGCGGAAGCGTGAGCAACGAAAGAAGAAAAGGAAAAACTGTCTGGGATTAGGGTTATTTGAAAATTAGGGACGACTTAGCGATGGATTAATTTCGTCGCTAAGCCGATGTAAATCAAATTTACCAACATAGCAACGGAATATATTCCGTCGCCAATTTCATCGCTCATTAGCGACGGAAAATATTTCATTGCAACATCGCCAAATGTTGCGGCCGTTACGACAAAACACTACGTCATAAAATCCGCCGCTAATTAGCTACAGATTTTGCGACGAGGTATCTTCCGTCGCTATTTTCGTAAATTTCATTCATTATAGCGATATATGGTTTTCACTCGTTAATCCATCGCTAATTAGCGACAAAATACTTCTGTCGCTAAAGTCCATCGCTAACAACGCATTTTCTTGTAGTGAGTCTTGATCTAACTAGGACTCTGAAACTTTTGAGAAATTTGATAAGCGAAGGAATCTAGAAGCGACACCACCTAAATGGGTCTCATTTGAGAATTGAAATCAGTTGATAATTGAGTTAAAACGAATCCAGATTATTTTCTGAGAAAAACATTTCAAAATATAGGGTTTTGGGGGTTGGCAAATGACAGAATGTTGATTAAAAACCCAGGTTTTAAAATTGTTTTTGAAAGAAAAGTTTTAAAATTCAAATCTAAATTAAATATTTTGAAAAAAGGAGTGCTGGATCTCGAAAATGAGATGCAATGACATGAAATGCTATGCAATGACATGAAATGGTATGCCGAATGCATGCAATGATATGGAATGACACATGAAATATATAAACACTGGATGAGGGTGAAAATTTGGGGTGTTTATAGCCACTTTATTATTTTTATTTATTTAAGCCCTTGCAGAGGGCCATACTCTTAATTAATTAATTAATTCTTTTATTTTTAAGGCAATAAAGAGTAGATTAGCTTTTTGTGGAATACAAAGTGTTTCTCTTATTCCCTAAGATCGACCCGGACTCCACCACTCGTGTGAGCTGGTTTTTAGTATTTCGTGACGGGATTTCACACTATTTTTTTATTAAAAATATTATTTAAAAAAAAATCTATTTCCTAAAATTTACATGACTCACAACCAAGAAAAACCACCTTGCATAGGTAGTCTTCTTCATCATTCGAGAGATTCATGGCCCTTATTTGGTCTTTGATTATCATTAATGGGTCAAAGAACCACTTGAATATGGTATCTCTAGACCTGTTTGAAGAGGTTATTTCAATAACATTGTTACTTGCATCTATAGAAAATTGACATTATAGATGGAAATGATCAAGCATCCTTATAGTGAACCATGACATATTCAAAATAGAAAAACACTATATAGCACCAAAGAGATGTGTATGCAAGTGGAACTAAAATTGTTGAAATATATCTCCTATTTTAGTAATTCATCTTTTAAACAACTGAATCAACCAGTGCTAAATGAAAAACAAATCAAAAGTTCCTAACATTCTTGATTATCTTGTCTCTCTATTTTTTGTATAATACAGATTAAGAATAGATCAAATCCTGAATCAAATACATTTTTCTGGTACCCTATCTAATTATAGGATCAAAATTGATAGAAAAAGGTAGAACATAAATAAAGAAATTGGATAAAAAAGACAAATCCTTTTACAATACCTTTTTTATTTCAATTATTCTTCATAAGGTATGGAACATGAAAATGCAACCTGAAGGAAAAACTGTTTCCACCAGGTAAAGTTGCACATCCAACATTTAGATCAACATAACTGACATGGACAGGCTTCATCAAAGGACATAAGTTCCAAATTCTTTCCAATATCCCCCATAGACTTGTATACTTGAATGCCAAACATTTAGAATCTTAGACAAACACAAATGACATGCATAGGCTTCATCAAGTGAAGCTTATAGTCGATAGACATAGGTTCCAAATCAAGTAATCTAGAGCAAGTCATGAGGACAATACAAAGCTGGTTGAGGGATATTTTTTCTAACCTTATTCTCCTCATCAGTGAGATAAGATCCACAACCAAACTTGTGAAAGGAAACAAAGGTCCTCCAAAGATGTTCACCAACTCAACAAAGTGAACACTCAAAGAGTTCTTCCAAAGCACCAAAATAGCATACACAAGCCACAAAATAGGTTCATACAAAACACTCACTAAAGGGGCAAGCACAAGGAATAAAAACTATTATTTTATTCATCAACAAATATACAAGAAGCATAACATTATAAGGGGAGTCATCCCCTGTTTATAATATAGAAAAAGTAGTCTCTAAAGAGACGTTGGAGCAGGTCCAATGACTCTATTTAGAGCCGTTGAGCCTGTCCCAACGTCTATTTTGACTAGTCAATATTGTGTTGACTAGTCCAAAAAAACTAGAAAAAAGAAAAGGAAAATCCTAATTCTAACCTAGTTACATTGTAATATATATATGCACATTTTTAACATTCCCCCTCAAACTTATGGTTTGATAACCGAAAGTTTATTCAATAGAAAGTGAAATCTAGGAGCAACAAGAGGTTTGGTGAAGAAATCTGTCAATTGATATTCTGAGGTGACATAGGAAAGATCAATAGTGCCATGTAGCTCGTACATAGTGACAGTCTATCTCAATGTACTTGGTGCATTCTTGAAATGTCCAGTTGCTGGCAATGTAGATGGAACTTTTATTGTCACAACACATCCTTTATGCTTCTTTAATCCGGACTCCCATATCAGCAAACAATCTTCGTAACCCGACCACTTCCATAGTGGTTTTAGCCATGCCTTAGTATTTTGCTTTAGTTAAAGAAAGAGAGACCTTCTGTTGCTTCTTACATCTTCACAAAATCAATGAGTCAGCTAAAAATACACAAAAACCAATGGTTGAGTATATGTTATTTGGATCACCTCTCCAATAAGCATCAATATAAGCAATTAAATCTAATGATGAAGAAGCAAACAAGAAAAGTCCTCAAAAAATATAAGTTTTAATATATCTAATAATACACAAAATTGCTATTATATAAATAGTGGTAGGAGCATAATGAAATTGGCTCATTTTGTGAACTGCATGCGCAATGCCAGGTCTCATAATTGAAAGATATGATAGTGCTCCGACAAGTTGTTTGTATGGTGTTGGATTTTCAAGTGGTTCCCCATCATCAATTTTCATTTTGATATTTACAACTTCAAGAGTATCAACCTTCTTATCATCTGAGATACCAGACCTGACAACAATATCTAATGCAAATTTAGATTGAATAACCTTTAGAAGAATAAGCAACTTTTATACCAAGAAAATATTTTAAAAACCTCAAATCAGTCATTTCAAAATATACTTTGTCACTTCATGTGATGATCATGTCGTAAAGGAGAAGAATAATAATACCTGCATCAGAAATCTTAACAAATAGAGTTGTGTCAGTTAGACAAGATTGAAATCCAATATTAAGTATAACTTGACTAAACCTGTCATACCAAGCCTTTGGAGCTTGTTTAAGGCCATACATGGTCTTATCTAAACTGAGAGTCTTTTCTTTAGGAATAGTTATTCCTCTGTATAGGCTTCTTCAACTTTTTTTTTATTGATAAACACGTTCTTAATATTCATTTGATATATAGGTCACTTTTTCACAAAGGCAAGGGCTACTACGGTTCTAACTATGATCATCCTAGCAACAAGGGCAAAAGTTTCTTGATAATCTATTTCATACTCTTCAAAGCATCCCTTGGCAACTAATTAACCTAGCTTTGTACATTTTAAGAGTTTCATCACTCTTGGTTTTTATCTTATATACCCATCAATAATATATGGGTTTCTTTTATAAAAGAATATCTTGGGCAGTCTGAGTATTTGTCTTTTCTAAAGCATCTAATTCTACTCTCATAGCTTCTACTCATTCAGGACGTTTCTCTGCCTTAGCATAGTTTGAGGGTTCTATTTAGGGTGAAAAGGACCCATAGAACACAAATTTTTTAGAGGGTTTTGATACTTTAGATGACCTTCTAGTTTGTATTTTATTGTAGTTTTTAAAGGCGCATGGATGTTCAAAACTACTATGCCTGGAATATTGAATATGGTTTTGATCTCAAAGTTGTTCGACACTTATCTCATTATCATGAGATTCTTCTTCATTCACCATATCATTTCTGATATCCCAATCCTCCCCAATATCAACATCACAATCACCAATCGTTGGAATGAGATCCAACAAGAAAGAATACTCAGTTATTTCTTTAGGATTTTCAAATTCAAAAAAATTCTCTTTTTCTAAGAAAGACATTTCTTGAAATATATAATTTTTTACTTTTAAAATCAAAGCATCTATAGTTTTTTTGGTTATCTGCATATCCCAAAAAAAGAAAAGAAATAACACAAGGGAGAAATTTATCATTTTTATTAGTGAAAACAAAACATTTTCACCTAAAGAGTCTTAATCAAGAATAATCAATAGTAAGTTTAAAAAGTTTTTCAATATGTGATATATTTTTTAAAATGACAGATGACATTATGTTAATAAGGTAAATTGCAGTTAATGTGGCTTCGGCCCAAAATTCTTTAGGTACTTGATTTGAAATAAGCAAAGTTTTTATGGTTTCTATGATGTTGCTATGTTTTCTTTCGGTCAAGTCATTTTGTTGTGGCGTATAAGGACAAGATTTTTTATGTGTAATACCATTTGCTTTTAGGTAATCTTTAAAATCTTTTGATAAAAATTCTCTCTCAATGTTGATTAGGTAATCATTGAAAGAGATTTACCAGGATTAGAGATGCTAACAGAAGAGACTGCGACTTTAGTTGATTAAGCTCTTTTGAGTAGATGTTGAAGAGCTTCTACAAGTTGAGTCAAAGACATGCTCCCATTGTTTGATTCTTATGTAGCTTTGAGCTTACTTGATTCTTGTGTAATCGAGGCTATCTTCTTCTTATAGGGTCTCTTTAATTTAGGATAATACGTCTTGACATGTCCTGATTCTCAGCAATAATAGCAAATAATTTTTTTCTTCTCAAACCCATTGCCTTGTTTTCCATAGTGATCATTATTTGGTCTCCCATAATGTGGTGGTTTGTAAGCATGAACATAGTTTCTCAGCTTAGATACGACTAGAACAGAGTCATCATCTTTAGATGTCTTCTTTTTTAGTCTATTTTCTTTCATACTTAGCTCTTCAATGGTATCTTCAATAGAAGGGACTTTCCTTCTAGTTGATTCTCCAGTCTTAGACCATTAATAAATTAATAAAAATGCTCTGCATCAATTTATCTTTGGAAGAGTTCTATATTTTTGAGACAATGCTATCTAGGCTCAAGAAGAACCAACTCGTTTCAAAGATCTGATAACTTACTAAAGTATTCTCTAATATTTTGTTTTCTTGAGTCATAATATGTATTTTGTCTTGTAAATTGCATATGTGTGCAATGTCTTTAAGAGAGTACATTTTCTTAAGGTAGTGTCATGCTTTATTTGCATGTTCAAATTTTGTTAGACTTGAGCATTTTTTGATGTCAACACTACTAATGAGCCAAGACATAATCTTAGCATGCCCCATTCTTCACTATTTTTATTTTTTCTCGTAAGTGGTCATAGCGTTGGTCTTTTCTACCTCCGTAAGAAGTACTTTTTTTCCTACTACCTTAATAAAAATTAGTTTAAGTTTTGAATCAAACCTATTCACTAATCCCCACAACCCTTTCCCACATATTAGGTGCTTCATTATTGAAGCCCATGTTACATAGTTAGTGTCATCGAGCTTAATGAGTTTTATAGTGACATGATCATTGTCATCCATATTTACAAGGACTAAAGAGAGTAAAAAGAAGATAGAAAGGAGAAAAAAAAGAAGAAAACAAAAAAGATCACAAGCTTCACCACCAAGAGAGCACATCTAACGAAGAGCACGAACCCACGAGCACTCCTCCACCAAGAAAGCATCTCTAATGAAGAGCACTAATACTCCTCCACAAAGTGAGTACTACAATCTCACAAGTATTTAAATGGGTCTTGCAAAAGAGACTTTATCTCTTCCAAATCTTGAATGACACCCTTCTTAATACACAAAAAAAACAACTTGATCTTCCAAGCTCTGATGCAATGAAAGGAAACAAAGGTCTTCCAAAGATGTTCACCAAATCAACAAAGTGAACACTCGAAGAGTTTCACCAAAGCACCAAAAGAGCATACACAAGCTACAAAATGGGTTCACACAAAACACCCACTAAAGGGACAAGCACAAGAAATAAAAAATATTATTTTATTAATCAACAAATATGCAAGAAGCATACCATTACAAGGAGAGCCATCCCCTATTTATAATACACAAGCCGAAGTCTCTAAAGAGGCGTTGGAGTAGGTCTAACGGCTCCATTTGGAGCGGTTGGGCCTGTCCCAATGTCTATTTTGACTAGTCAACATTGTGTTGACTAGTCCAAAAGAAACTAGAAAAAAGAAAAGGAAAATTCTAGTTCTAACCTAGTTACATTGTAATATATATATATATATATATATATATATATATATATTTAACAACTTGGATCATGGAAACAACCACAACTTAGCAAAATTTCAGTCCAGTTTGCTGAACCTACACATCTTCACATAGGTCAGTGACAAAAAGGTATAATGGAATCACGTAGGGACTTCAAAGGACTAGCTTCATGGGGAGAGCAAATATGCCAATAACTACTAGTATTATAAGACGAAAAATGATGGATTGCTTGCCACATATCAGAAAGCCACTAGAATTGGCCTTTGCAGAGAGAAGGGTTTGCAGGATACAGTATGCTGGCAACCCAACACTCAGCAATTGGTTTGCACTTTTCTTTGACCTCCACTCTGGTGTAATTGGTCCCTCAAGAACCAGTCTCTCTCCATAGTGCTTACAGTCAATGAATATGTGATCAAGTAACTAAAAATCAAGGAATAGGAATATGCTAACGATATGCATAAATGTTCTTGGATTGGTAGTGTCAAGAATATACCTCCAGTAGTTTGGTTTCTACAGCAATATTCTTGAAAGGCATGGTACAAGAAGGAGAAAGCTTTCCACTAGTCCTTTCATTGTTAAACGAGGCTATCCTGTAGATTGGATCAGGTCATGCTGAACATGAGCGTTTTTGCTCATGCCGACATCGTGGCCATCCGATTTGCATTTTAAGAAACTCAAAAGTCAACAAAACCACGTGGCATTCATCCAAAATGCAAACAGACGGCCACGATGCATGTTCAGCATGACCTGATCTGCTTCCGATTGGACCTGAATGACATACTTCTTTGTTTCTGTATGGAAGCCTGCACTTATCAAATGGAAGTTGCAGAATATCAAATGAAGGATGTAAAACCAGGACACTTAAGAATAGAAGCACTGTCTAGAGGACCTAAAATTGTATCAGCTTAAAGTGGAAGCATTCTTCTATGCACCTTGGCAAACAAGAACCTTCGGGCATGTCAAGTATGTCATTGCTATATTCATCAAAGATAGACAGGGAGGAAATGATATAAGAGAGTCCCAAAAATGATGATGATTCCTTTACTAGACAAATAGAAATTGGGGCAACTCAGTATGAATGAATTAGAAGCTAAGCCCTCAAAAGATATGCAAAAATACACGATATAACATTATCTGTGCTGGATAGAGTGGCAGACAGCAAGCAGCTAAAACTGGGGTGCAAATTATTAAGGTAGACGAGGCCAAACCTCACAAACCACTAAAACCAGTTGAATTGGACCTGCTTAAAAGCTGGGGCACAAATAGAGGTAGGCTTTACATATATGAGAGAGAGAGAGAGAGATTAGCCTAAACATGCACTGATCTCTCTCTCTCTCTCTTTATATATATATATATATATATATATATATATATATATATATATATATAGGCCACGGTGCTAAATGGGTCATGCTATTGGATATCTGGTATTTTTTTCAAAATTCTGACTGTACAAATGTGTTCAGCATGATTGATTTACTAGAAATCAACACTTGGACCGTGCATTTTGGATGGAAAAAATGGTATTTGGAGCCTCAAAAATTTGTAAAAATTGTAGGCGGTTGATTTTTGAAATCTTATAAAAACCTATCCATGCATCCGAATCAAATGATCCAAGAGCTGATTCCTATAAAAACAAGCATATAAATCACATTTGTCTGATCAAAATTTCAAAAAAACACCAGAAATCCAATAGCATGACCCATTTTGCACCGTGCCCATTTAGCACAGATGTTGTATATATAATTAATGCAGTTTAAGATGGTTTGGGTTGTTGTGTGAAGACCTGTGACAACAACACTAAAAAGAATGGAGAAAAGTTTGGCCAGATCAACTGTCCCAGTAAAACGTGTTGTTTTGATAACTGAAAGATTGCTTGGCTCCAATATCATTGTCATCCAAACAAACCAAAAAATGATGTTTTACCCTTTATTTACAATGTCTTCTCCTCTCTCACACTGCTCATATAGACAAAGAAAGTAACTAATCTTTGATATATTATTTCTATCTTTGATGCCTCCAGGAGACAATTTTTCCAGTTCTTCGTCATCCTTTACGAATATGAGTATGTTATGCACAGAACAATTGTTCTAGCTATACGAAGTTCTGTGTTTTCTATTAAGCTACTCTTAGAGCAGCAACATGGAGACAATATGTTTTGCTTGACACCAATTGTGGCATTACTAGTGCTCATTTCAAGGTCAAGCTTCATAGAGCCCATTGAACCATTTCAGAAACCAAAAATGGAATTAAGGAGATATTTTTCCATATAAAAAAGATATAATAAAGTTTGGCCCCAGTTCTGACTGAGATGCACTAGCACCTGTTTACAAACGCTCAAATAGTCTATTGAGCCAATTTTCTATCCCCAAAACAACTGTAGGACACTTTCTTTTTTTCTTCAATCATACACCTTCCAGTAGTTGCTCTCTTTTATGTTGGTTATGATCATTTTAGATGATAATGTTTGCTTTGTTTTCTTGCTCATGATGGAATAAAGCTTGTTACTATCCAAAACAAGAAACGTTTATTTCTAAATAATTTTTCCAACCTTAATGGTTATGATACTATTATCCCACAAAACATGGATACAAGCATCTAGACGTGTGTTTCATCAGCATGATGGTTTTACTCTTCTATTCAAATTGAAGCTCCATAGTGTATGGCCCTAGGGGAAAACATTGTAGTACACAGACTCAGTTTCACTTAGTGTCCATAAATTGATCATAGGCAACAGGCAATATGATTAAAGAGAATCCAAATTATGCTGTTGTGATTGGAAAAAATGAAGTTGATGGTAGGCATAGTCTTCGTGTTACTCTAATGATGACGTGTACATCCCTGAATTTTATGATGAAATGACTGAAGAGTCAACTCATGGTCTGAATATAGATAGGGTTGGTTTTAATTCAAGGTGTAATTTGTGGATGTCAGTCGGAATGGTGAATGGAAGTTAAGATATTGAAACTGAAACCTTATACTACAGTTAGTTTGCCAGATATTTTGATGGTTGTGATTGTTTAAACTTCTCACCAGATGATAATTTCACACACACACACACACACACACACACACACACACACACACATATATATATATATATATATATATATATATAGGGTGATGAAAACATGCTCGGCCAGGCTGAGCGAGTTAATCTAAGGATGAGGTGTAGCATAGCTCTGGTGCTCTGCTCTGTCATGGCCTGCGAGCATTGAGTTTTCTCCCTCTAAGCGTATCTTATCTTCTCCTTTTCTAATTTTGTTTCCTATTAATCTTTAGAAACTTTCTCTCTTAGCATATGAATGTGTGTGATGTGATCCATTGAATAGATCCTTTCTCTTTTGCCCCTTTCAATTGTTTTAGCATGAGGTAGTAGTGAGCCATCTTTTTTTTTGTTGCTTCATGGATGGCATGAGTGTCAAATTATTTAAAGTGCCATAATTGATGATCCAACTTTTTTGTTTGTAAGGAACTAGGTCAGGTATCGAGCACAAATTTTTTTTTTGACTTTTGGCAGCATGCTTCATTATTGCCTACATGTTTGTTTACGTGGTTTATCTTGATTGATATTTGCTTAAAAGATCTATTCATTTGGTCCATATGCTTATAATCTATACAAATTTTGATAATTGTTTTCTGAGATTCAGTATTTTGCGTTGTGTTTTATATACAGGATTGAAGTTGCTCAAGTGTTTCATTGATTCCCTTACTCTACTTATTTAAGCATAAGGATTATTAAGTTCCTTTTTTATTTCTTTGTTGTTTCAAGATCAAGTTTGCTCGACTTTTTATTAGTCTTGCTTGGTTTTTGTGACATTAGTTAGGTCTTCTTGTTGTATTTTCTTTTGATACATATTTTTTTCATGTATGGACAGGATAATGAGCACCATCAGCACCTCCATTCCACCGTGGAGAGGATGACGATAATGGGAATTAGACTTGAAAGCCTAAATCTTGCAAAGGGTCTGGGCTATCTTTCTTTGAATGTGAGCCTCTATTTTGTTTGTTTTTAGTATTTCTTGAGTTTAGTTAGGGTTTATTCTTGTACTTTTCTTTTGGCAAATCTCATTTATGATGCATGGACAAAATGATGGCGTCATTGATGAAATGCAATCATCCGAAGCAAGTTTCTCGAGGCATGGAGGTTCACAATGCTCATTGGTGAAAATTTTTGGATCTTATTTAGGGTTTAGACCATGTTGAGTATAGTTTGAAAATATACAATTGAATACAGGTCTGTGTGCTATTTGATGTTGTGAGGTTAATTGGTTAGATAATTTAATTCTTTGCATTGCTAAAAATATTTTAAAAAATAATGTTGTGTGCCCTCGTATCTGTAACCGTTTGTAAGAACGGGCCGTTTTCTAGTGTAAAGGTTTTACTGGCGCAATTTACATTTGCCAGTAAATTACACTTTCACTGGTGCAGCTTTTGTGCCAATCAAACCAGTTTTCACTGGCTCAAAGTGAAAGCTAGTGAAACCTTTTTACTGGCGCAATATAAGTGCCGGTAAAAACTTTTAGTTGGCGCATTTTTCAGCACCAAGTGAAAACCTTTCACTGGTGCAGTAAAATATTGTGCCAGGAAAATACCTTTACGGGCGCTAATTTAGCACCAGTAAAGACTTTTACCAACACACTTATTTAGTGAGCCAGTAAAAGTGGAAATAGAAAAATATTTTTACTGCCGCTAAATTACTCCAGTAAAAGATGTTTACTGGCAAACTTATTTAGTACGCCAGTAAAACTGGCAAAAAATCGCTCCTCAACTTTGAGGCGCGGCTCGCCCTGAGACATACAAATTCAGAAATACTTCAAAGTCACTAAAGCACTAAAGGCATGTAATATAAGAAATAGAAACAAAAAAAATGCTTGCAGCACCGCTAGCATCAGTAAGTACCAATGGAAAATGAAAATGTGTTTTCAGGAAATACTTATAACACAGGCACATGAATACTTTGCAGCATGTATCTATGAAAAAATCAGAAGCATAAAATTAAAGATCGTGAGGGTTAAAAACATCAAAATAAATTATAAAAAAGAGTATACATACCTCACACAACGCTCGATATTCCTTCGGAAGACGCTTGACACAAGCCCTGTCTGCCATGAAAAAGGCTTCAGAAGAAAAAACCTCTAATTTAGTTAGTAGAAATACCTACAGGCACCTTTCTCTTATAATCTACAAAGCTTCCTGAAGATGTTGCTTGTTCAAAGCCTACACAAATATATGGAATTGAACATTTTCATAATATAAAAGGTGGTTATCTTCACAAAAACTTGAATATGAATTTATGCACATGGAAGGGTGTAACACCTCAAAATTTTAACCCGAAGACCAATTTTTTTTTTTTTAACACAGCAGAAATAATCAGTTTGCTTTTGGGTTAAACATCTCAAGCACATAAACAGGCATTTCATACCAAACGCTATCATTCCATAACTTAGTTAAAGTCCAACATCAAATAAATTAATAGTTGGTTTACAAACGAGTTTAAATAAAAGTAATTAATTCAAGAGCTATCACGGGAACATACAAAATTTGTGAATCATGGCACCACCACTGCATCCTGCAACCACTCTAGTACTACTTACTCCTCACCTAAAAATATTAAAGTAGTAGAGTCAAACTATATCCAGTACCAGTAGTAAGAACATAGAAGTACTAGGTGTGTACTCAATATCAAGTATGTACAAACATACATACATATCTCAAATACATGTGGATCCCGATTTGGATTCAGGAGTTCATATGAATTAAAATATTATATAGTTTTAATTTAGATAAATAATTAAATAAATATATAAAAGTGATAATTAAGATTTTTAATTAGAACATTTATTTAAATCACTAATTGAGAGATTTAAGAAGGTGGGGTGTTTCACACCTCTTGAAGAGTTAATAATTGTTAGAATTGTTAATGGTTAGTTGTTGATTAGTCAAACTTAATAATTTTAATTAAATAAAATTTAAAAATCAAATAACTAGAAAAATAGGATTCTAGAATGAGGTTTTTATTTTAGAAAGGACTCCTCTCCTCCTCCACACGATTTTGGAGAGGGAGAGTCCTTTCTTAACAAGGTTAGGGATTGTGGAGAGGCTATATATATCCCTCTCATTTTTCAGAAAATCTCTCTCTCTCTCTCTTTCTCTTTTTGCTTTTCTTTTTTCTTTTCTCCTAAAAATGTCTATGAGGTCTGGAATAGGGTGTACAACCATTAAACCTGCACAAACTTCGGTGGTTGTGGTGGTGTAGAGATCGAACTACCCGATTTCTTCTTTGTCTTAAAGATCTATCAATTTTTTCAGGTAAGATTTACGTAGTAGATTCTTTTTACGTACATTAAGCATGCATATCTGAGTTATATTTATTTTCAGTAGCATATTTACATGTTTGGATTTGTTATACATGTTATTTTTTATAAAGAAATTGTTATTTGGATTTGCAAAAGATGAATCATGAGTTTGCATAAAAATAATTTTGAAAAGCATGCTTAAATAGGGTTTCTTTGTTGGTTCGTAATACATTCAGTCATAACTTGATTATTATTGGTGATATTCATAAGTTAATTCATATTATATTTGATTAAATCTATAATATTGAGATTTCAAAGGTTTTATGGATTCAAGAAGATTTTTAACAAAAATGTTTTCTAAGAAACCTAATTTTGTGATGATTGATATGTTATTCCCGACCAGTTCAGAAAATAAATCGATATCTCTTCGAATATCAATCCAAAAAAATTAAATAAAAATATTAGGTTGATCTATGCATCTTTTGATTTTAGAATCTTATTTTACCTGATTTGGATTCATATTGACACTATAACAAAGCAGTAGATTAGCGACGACCACATTCCGTCGCTAATCCGTCGCTACGCCTGTTAGCGACGACGAGGTGACGGTATGTTTACGTCACGAATTTTTCGACGCTAACTGGCGACGGAATAAATCTGTCGCCAGGTCTGTCACTAAATACGACGGACTAACGAGCGTTGTATTCCGTCGCCAATCCGCCGGTACTAAATGGAGACCACGGCTTGGCGACGGATTTACGTCCGTCGCTAGGCCGTCGCTAGATTTATATGAATAGCGACAGATAGTTCCGTCGCTAATCCGTCGCAAACACGAAAAAAAATTTAAAAAAATTATTTGAAAATTAAATACCGAGAACGGTACAATTTATATTTCCTGTAAATAAAAAACAAACCATACAAAAAATTCCATATAAAAAGAATCTACAACAATTAATCGTTCCACCTTAAAATTAAAAAGTTTAATTATTTACAATTCAACAATTACAATTAGGAAACATAAAAAAATAGAACTTCTTCAACACAGTTCTCTAATCATCGCCAAGACTTTGTGTGTCTTCTTGTTCATTGTCTTTATCTATCCCTTCAGCTCCGCTACGCTGATTATCGCTAGCAGCCTACACAAGAAAAGAACAGTCAGTATTGATAAACAAAATATAATGAAATAAATTACACACTATATGTGATTCTATCATGTGCTCATGTGTGTTCTAAGGCAATAAAAAAACTCTATATGTGATTCTATCATGTTCATATGTGCTCCAAGGCAGGCAAAAAGTTATATATGTGATTCTATCATGCTCATATGTGTGCTAAGGCAGTCAAAAAATTGAATATGTGATTATAGCATGTTCATATGTGTTCTAAGGCAGCTAGAAAAACTCTATATGTGATTCTACCATTCTCAGATGTGCTTTAAGATAGACAAAAAACTATATATGTGATTCGATCATGCTTGTATGTGTGCTAAGGCAGTCAAAAAATTGAATATGTGATTATAGCATGCTCATATGTGCTCTAAGGCAGGCAAAGCAAAAAAAATTTATATTGATTCTATTATAAATGATATATGTTCTAAGGCAGTAAAAAAACTCTATATGTGATTCTATCATGCTCATATGTGTGCTAAGGCAGTCAAAAAACTGAATATGTGATTATAACATGCTCATATGTGTTCTTAGGCAGTCAAAAAACTGAATATGTGATTATAGCATGCTCATATGTGTTCTAAGGCAGTCAAAAAAACTTTATATGTGATTCTATCATGCTCATATGTATTCCTAGGCAGTCAAAAAACTGAATATGTGATTATAGCATGCTCATATGTGCTCTAAGGCAGGCAAACAAATTTATATTTGCTTATAGCATGCTCATATGTGCTCTAAGGCAATAAAAAAACTCTATATGTTATTATAGCATGCTCATATGTGCTCTAAGGCAATAAAAAAACTCTATATGTGATTCTATCATGCTCATATGTGCTCTAAGGCAGGCAAAAAGTTATATATGTGATTCTATTGTGCTCATATGTGTGTTAAGGCAGTCAAAAAAATTGAATATGTGATTATAACATGCTCATATGTGTTCTTAGGCAGTCAAAAAACTGAATATGTGATTATAGCATGCTCATATGTGTTCTAAGGCAGTCAAAAAAACTTTATATGTGATTCTATCATGCTCATATGTGTTCGTAGGCAGTCAAAAAACTGAATATGTGATTATAGCATGCTCATATGTGCTCTAAGGTAGGCAAAAAATTTTATATGTGCTTATAGCATGCTCATATGTGCTCTAAGGCAATAAAAAAACTCTATATGTTATTATAGCATGCTCATATGTGCTCTAAGTAAATAAAAAAACTCTATATGTGCTTCTATCATGCTCATATGTGCTCTAAGGCAGGCAAAAAGTTATATATGTGATTCTATCATGCTCATATATGTGCTAAGGCAGTCAAAAACTGAATATGTGATTATACCTGAGAGGGACCTGCAATCGAAGATCCCCTGTTCAGCACAAGATTGTTGATCTCATCTCGGAAAAAGGGGGCGACAGTGTCATGGAAATAGTCATCCAATGTGTCCTTAATGACCTGGCGTACATCATCACCAGAAAGAATAGGCTGCTGCTTGGAGCTTATGTCGGCGAAAGTAGCCTTTGAGCCGTAACTAGAAGAAGCAATAACTGGTGAAGTGTTCAGATTACTCCCAAACCCGAACACGCGACCTTTTTTGGGTTCACCTGCTGCAGTCACCCATGCTGCAGGATCAAATGATGGATGCTGAGTAGCGTCATCGCCATATCGCTCTACCATCTCTTGCTCATATGCCTCCTACAAAATAATGTTTAAAGTATGCATTAATAATTAATGATAACATTATGATAACTTGCATATTGCAATGATTATTAATAGAATAAATACATATCGTCGTTGTTCTCGCCTTCTCTGATACGAAGACTCCCGTGGTCTTCCGTTTATGTGTTTCAACAAACACATCCTTATATGGTACACTGCCTCTTTTTTCTGCTTCCTGCGAAGTTAAATGGCAAAAGATTTAGTACACAAGTTTGCAACAATACTTATAAAATTAATATTATATATTGATGAGTTACCATTTTCTTCAGGTGGCTCCCAAATGTCTTAGATCCACCTGTGTGTAGATGGGCTTCGCGCATCTTCGCTCGATTTTGTGCAGCCTTTGCAAAGCGAGTTCTAAATGCATCTCCCGCCCACTTATCGCACATTTCATCCCAATAATCTCTCCTGATAGTAATAGGGCCATGGCCCTTCCACAGTAGTGGATCATCTACTACGCCAGATGCTTTTTTTGCTGCAGTCTTCATAGTGTGCAGCATGTCTGCAAATCGATTGACAGCCACCTTCTGCCACACCTTCCTTGCATCATTTTCTTCTACCGTAGTTGCGAAGCGATTCGAAGCCTATAAATATTTTCAGAAAGTTAGTAGACATTACTTAAATAAATTAAATATGAAACACATTAACTATGAGGAACAACTGTATACCGTGAATGAGGACCACAATCTGTCTAACACCTCCTTTGGGTACTCTTTCCATTGAGCAACCGGTCCTGGTAGATGTTGAAGAAGTGATTTCCTAATCTCCCGTACTACTTCTTGTGGCTCAAACCTCGTGCTGCACATGAATTGTTACACAGTAAATATCAATATAAAATATGCAATAATTGAAAACAAAATACTTACGGTCGATTATCGATATACACTATTTGAATGAGTCTTCTTGTGCCAGACTGAGAAGACTCTGCTTCCTGTGTTGGCTCCTAACTTGTGTGATCAACTGGTGTAGGTAGGTTGTCTATAGGTGAAACATCGTTTGTAAAAAATACGTTAGAAGTTCTCAGAATGCGCATTTGAACTAATCAAGCATCCAATTAGTTAATCAATATACCTATTACAGGAGCCCATGAAGATGAAGGTTGGGCCTGGCTACTACTGGATGAGCGACCACTGTAACCTCCACGAACCATATTCTAACAAATAACATATGTCATACAATACATTCAAATAATTCACATCAAGTATTACAATACATTCAAGTCATTCGCTTCAAGTATTATAATATTTCAAATCATTCATATCAGGTACTGCAATGCATTCAAGTCATTCACATCAAGCATTGCAATGTATTCAAATCATTCGCATCAAGTATTACAACCCATACCTAGAGCGTTGACCATAACTTTCGCACGATAGAAATTTTGTGGCAATTTCTCATCTTTGGGCAACATACTCTTCACAATCATGCACAAACGGTCAAAACATGATTGACTCAAATTATACTCGGACTTGAAATTCATTAGTTGAAGAACTGCAGACAAGATAGTGTGACTCTCGCAACCGTTCCAAAGTGGCTCATCAGCATCTCTAAGTAAATCATAAAATCTACTAGCTGCATCGTTTGGTGATTCTTCATCTACGACAGTTCTTACATTACTAGAACTCATAGCAGAACCCAGTTCTGTTCCTGCGACATCAAATATCAAATCCGTATATGGATTATCGTGCACTACATTCACTCGTGCATCAAAATCGTTTCTAAATTCTTCTCCATGAAACGTCCAGTTCTGATAATCACTCACAAAACCCTTCCTGTATAGGTGATGTCTAACGCTATGAGGTTCTACAAATCGATTATTCTTACAAATCTTGCAGGGACACCTAATCTGACCCGTGGGATCCACTGTACTGACACTTGCCATTGCAAATTCAATAAAACTGTCAACACCATCTATATATTCATGCGATAACTCATTGTCCACTATCCTACAGTACATCCATTCACGGTTTGCAGTCATTTTCTTATGATGTTACGAATAATAGCCTAACAAATTAAAAGAAAACAATCAAAATGCTACGATGAAGAACATATCAAATTTATCATGCAATATATGATGTCATACAATAACAAGATTTTTGATGCATGCATTGATAACTTAATATTTTCATGTGCAAACTATCAATGACACAATACAATAATTTGAAGCATGCTTTCATTATACAATTTCACATGGAAGTCATAATCAAATTGAAAGTAACTATATGCAAGCACGGATACAATTACATCAAACATTGCAATACATTGTAATCATTCATATCAAACAAATGGCAAACATGTACCTGCAGCAAACACACTTCAATATCTCACTAACTACTACCAAGCCTAGCATGAACTCCGTACTCCAAAAATAAGAACACTTCAATATTCATACATTAAAATCATGCTCAGCATGATCTCCGAACTCCAACAAAGCAACCCTAAATATTAAAAACTAAGTGAATGTGTGAACAATAAAGTGTTACATCTAATAAATTAAATAACATGTGATACACTTGCATCACTTACTCACCACGGGTATTTACCTAATTTGCATTGTTTTTGTCCCTTACTTACCACACGTGGCTGAGCACGAGCTGGTTTCGTTGAAAAATCTGCAAAAAAAAAATGTTGTTTTAAAATGAAGTCACCACGAAAAAAAACTGAAGCAAATAAAAACATCTTGCATAGGGCTTGAGAAGCCTAGTACCTAATGACCTACCGAAACCGCAGGGGGTCGACCCCCTGTAGGAACACAAAGGGTCGACCCTCTGCCGGAACATAGGGGGTTAACCCCCTGCCAGAATAGCAGGGGGTCGACCCCCTGCTGGAAACCCCAGGGGGTCGACCCGCTGCCGGAAACCATTTCTTGCAGCGGGTCGACCCCCTATAGGACACGACAGGGGGTCAACCCTCTGCCGGGGTCGACCCCCTACTGGACACGACAAGGGGTCGACTCCCTGCCGGAACCGCAGGGGGTCGACCCCTTGCCGAAACCGCAGGGGGTCGACCCCTTGCCGAAACCGCAGGGGGTCGACCCCTTGCCGGGGTCGACCATCTGCCGGGGTCGACCATCTGCCGGGGTCGACCCCCTACCGAACACGACAAGGGGTTGACCCTCTGCCGAACATGATAAGGGGTTGAGCTTCGGCCGGACACGACAAGGGGTCGACCCCCTGCCGGAACCGCAGGGGGTCGACCCCCTGTCGGAACCGTAGGGGGTCGACCCCCTGCCAAAACCGCAGGGGTTAACCCCTTGCCGGGGTCGACCCTCTGCCGGGGTCGACCCCCTACCGGACACAGTAAGGGGTCGACCCCCTGTCGGAACCGTAGGGGGTCGACCCCTTGCCGGGGTCGACCCCCTGACAGGGTCGAGCGCCTGCCAGACATGATAAGGGGTTGACCCCCTGCCGGGGTTGACCCCCGGCCGGACACGGCAGGGGGTCGACCCTCTGCCGGGGTCGAGCGCCTGACGGAGTCGACCCTCTGCCGGAAAACGCAGAGGGTCGACCCCCAATCCATTTAACGGTGGGGCCCGGAAATACCTGTTCTTCCTCCGGGCGGCGGCGGCGGAAGGTTGACGGAGATCGACTTCCGGCGAACGGTGGGGGCCGGCAAAGAGGTCGACGGGATGGATAGGGCGGCAGGAGGGAGAGGGCGGCGGGCGGGAGCGGGAGCAGCGAAAGAAGAAAGAAAAAAGAGGGCTGGGATTAGGGGTTATGCGACATTTAGCGACGGCTTAGTGACAGATTACTTCCGTCGCTAAGCCATCGTAATTTAAAACATGAAAAGGCGACAAAATATATTCCGTCGGCCAGGCCGTCGCTAAATAGCGACGAAATATAATCCGTCGCAATTCTGTCGCTAAATGCCGTATTTATTACAACAAAATATTCTCTCGCAAAATCCGTCGCTACTTAGCGACGGATTTTGTGAGAGAAAATAATATGTCGCTATTTTCGTAAAATTCTTCAATTATAGCGACGTATGCATTTCTCTCGTTAATCCGTCGCTAAGTAGCGACAAAATAATGTCGTCGCTAAATTCCATCACTAATCAACTATTTTTTTGTAGTTGGAAGGAAAAACGTTCATTCTAACAGAGCTCCAGTTTCTGGCTCTGAATACAGGACTATTTCAACTTATCTCTGCTAAAAGGTAAAAATGCCTAAGAAAAACGACTCTGAATATTTTATAATTTTTTTTGGTAAAGATTAACATATAATAATATACCGTGCAAAAAGGGTTTTTCCAAAAATATTTTCTATAAATTTTAAGAAAATCTTTAATTGGATAAAAATATTATAGTTTACAGATTCTGGATCGAAACTCTATGAGAACAGAGTTTCGTAAAAGATTTTAAATTATTTCTATACTCATTATTTTTTAGATCGATTTGTTGGGTTGAAATATGTCAGGTTGTTACTGTTGGTATCAGATTCTTGGATCAAAATCCATTGGTTCACAATCATCCAACAATTCGGCATCTCAATGTAAGTATGTTCCATTAAAAATGTGTGTTTGCATAAAGAAATATTTAAATTTGTAAATATTATAAGAATGAAGATAAGATAAACAATGTTTGAATTTAATGGTTTGCACTGTAGCTAAGCTTTAGTTAATGTATTATAGATGGCTCGTCGTGTGAACACTTTCAGTCAAAAAAATTTCAATTAGACCAACTCCAGTGATGAATGGCAGGCGTAGAGGGGTTTTTTCATGGACACCCTTCAAAATATTGTTCAAGCCATTTAGATATTGGCACAGAACCAGAATCATCCAGTTCCTCCAGTGCAAGTTATACATCAGAATTTGAACCCAGGGTCGGTGACCTATAAGAAGTTCCTTAAGTTGAAACCACTTACGTTTGCGAGGAAAGTTGATCCCGACGCTGCAAAGAATTGGCTTGAAAAGATCAAGTGAGCTTTTTGAGTTCTACCTGTTTCCAATGCTAAAATTTTTTTTTTTGTTACCTACCACTTGAAGGGAAATGCCAGAAAGTGGTGGGACACTGCTTGCACTGTGCATTTTACAGGAGTGTCTGACATCCCATGGGAGACTTTTCGAGGAGCATTCTTGGAGACCTGCTTCCCTCAACATGCCAGGATCAAGAAGTAGTTGGAGTTCTTGGAGCTCGAGCAGGGGAGTATGAGTTTGGTAGACTATACTGCCAAATTTAGGAGTCTTAAGAGATATTGTCCCACGCTTTTTATTGATGATGAGGCTAGGGCGACTAAGTTCGTCAGAGGTTTAAAGGACAAACTTAGGCATTGGGTCTTGACCAGCATGCCTATGACCTTCGCCAATGCGATTAAGGCCACTATAGCCTTGTCAGCAGAGTGGCAGAAAGGAAAGAAGAAATCGTCCAAGCAGCAACAACCCTTGAAGACCGATGACTGTCGCAGACAATATCCCGCAGGTAGAAAAAAGTTCATTCCTCCTACCAAGAGGTATATGTAGCAGACAAAGAGAGGTCAGCAGCAACCACCACAGTAGAGATTCAAGCAGAGGTGTCAGAAGTACAACTAGGTGCACAATGGACCGACGTGCCCTAATGAGACCACCATCTGCTACTACTATGGCAGGAGAGGTCACTTTGCTTGAGACTACTACAGGAATTTGGGTGGTGAGAGACAACAACAACTTGGGAGGGCTCAACCCCAGCGACAGCCATAGCAGCAACACCAACACTAGCAACAATAGTAGCAGGTTCACCAACATAATCAGGTGCCAGGACGTGTCTACGCTACTACAACAAATCAGATGCAGTCGAATGATTTGGTCCAAGGTACGATTCTTGTGGCTGGATAAGTCACTTTAGTCTTTTTCTACAGTGGGTCTACTCACTCTTTTGTCTTAGTAGATTATGCTAATCAGTTGGGATTGCCTATAGAATCGCTTATTTTTGCTCTCGATGTTTATACTCCGGTTGAAAATACTTCTTTGTGTGTTTCTCATATCCAAGATGTCAGTATAGAGTTGCAGGGGCGGGTCTTACCTGCCAACCTAGTCCTACTTGATATGAAAGATTATGATATCATATTGGGTATGGACTGATTGTTCAAACATTATGCCAGCATTTGTGTCGTGAAGAAAAGGTTGTGATTTTGAGACTCGATGTCCCAAAGATTATGTTCAGGATATCCCAACCTACTTTTGTAGTCGTATCATCTCTGTAGTGAAGGCTCAAAGATGTTTAGATAGAGGATACACTACCTTTTTGGTCAGTGTGGTTGGGACAGAGCCTGATGTTTTGTTGATAGAAGACCTTGACATAGTCAAGGAGTTTCCAGACGTTTACCTGAAGATCTACTGAGACTTTCGCCAGTCAGAGAGGTGGAGTTCGATATCGACTTGTTTCCTAGGACAATACCGATTTTCAAAGAACCCTATCATATGGCACCAGTTGAGCTTAAAGAACTTAAGAAGCAATTGCAGGAGTTGGTGGATCACGAATTTGTTAGGTCGAGTGTTTCACCTTGTGAAGTACCAATTTTATTTGTTAAGAAGAAAGATGGTTCAATGAGGTTGTGCATAGACTACCACTTGCTCAACCAAGCTACCATTAAGAATAAGTACTCGTTGCCCAAAATCGAGGATTTGTTCAATGAGTTATGCAGAGCGAAGATATTTTCGAAGATTGATCTTCGTTTTGGCTACCATCACCTTCGAGTGAAGGACGACGATATCTAGAAGACCGCTTTTTGGATAAGATGTGGACACTACAAGTTTGTGGTGATGCCATTTAGGCTAACAAATTCCCCAACCGCGTTCATGAATTTGATAAATCGAGTGTCTCGTCCCTACCTTGATTCTTTCATGATAGTCTTTATAGACGATATTTTGGTATATTTAGAGAGCAGGAAACAATATCGGGATCACTTGCATATTATACTCAGTACACTCGAGGAACACCAGTTGTATGCCAAGTTCTCTAAGTGCGAGTTTTGGATCGATGAGGTTATGTTCTTGGGTCATGCGATATCGAAGGATGGTGTTGTCGTAGACCCTGCTAAGGTAATTGAGTCTTTCTAACCATTATTTCAATGTAGCATACATGTAAATTTTATTTTTCGCTAAATAGTTTTGGATGATTTTGAAGGTGAATGTAGTCTTAGATTCAGAGTAGCCGAAGAACATTCGTGACATTCAGAGTTTTATTGGATTAGCGGACTATTACAGACGTTTTATCCAAGGTTTCTCATGGATAGCTATGCCTAAAAAGCCCATAAAATTTTCAGGTTTTTTAAGAAATAACATTAAATTAAGGCAAAAATATTATTAAAAATTAAGTTAGAAATTTAATTATAATTTAAGTATTAATTAGAATTCAGAATAAATTTCTAGTTGAGAATTTATTCTAAATCAGGATTTTGATTTTAATAGGATTTTAATCGGATTTAACCTGGATTTAAGCTTAACTTAAAATTGAATTTAATTTGAGTTTCAATATTAGTCAGGATTTGAAGTCTTATTGAATTTTGATTTCGATTTTTGAAGTTTTATTAATTCGAATTCCGATTTGAAAATTTGATTTTGGATCGGATTTGGATTTGAGTTCAGATTTAATAGATGTCTCAAACATTATAATTGAATTTGAGTTTGATTCAAATCTAAATCAAGACTTAAATGAATGTCAATTTAAAATTTAAAGCTTTGTTGAAACTAAAATTAGAATTTGAATTTAAGTTTTAATACAATAACTATGATATTTTGGTAAGTAATAAATAATTAAAAAATAAATTTTTATATTTAATTTAGGTAAAATATAGAATCTTAATCAATGCTAAATTGAGATTTATTTTGTGTACTAGAAAGAGTCAAAAATTTAATCTCAAGTAAATTTGAGTTTAATTGAAATTAATTTTTAAAGTTTGGATTTGATTTAGATTCGATTTCTTACAAATTTGAATTCATTTTTTTATTAAACATAAATATGAATTTGGAAGTAATACCCAATTTTTTTTGAGGTTTTTCTTAAATCTTGGCATTTGAATTATTATGTGATAAATTATAAATTCTAAATTTTAGCTAGAAATGCACTAAAGGGATTTGTAGGGTTAGTTGAAAAGTTTAAAAAGTGAAAAAATTGTATATAACCCTACACACCTAGAGTTTTTGGAATTTCGAATCACATTTTTGGTGTAATTCGGATTTAGCATTGAGGGAATGAATTAAAATAAATAACTTAACTATTTAAAACTTTAAAAAAATTATTAATGAAAATGTAGTAGGCACTAATTTAATTAAATTATACACATTAGCATTTCATGTGAATTCTAAAGTAATTTATGAAACATTCTAACTTAATTTAAAATAAATTTAACATGAATTTCATGGAATGGATTTCAAAAATTAACTAAAGTTTATAAAATGGTAGAAGTCCATAGATGGGCCAACCCATCCTATGTGGCATCCTAATTTAAAGTTTAAAATAATAAAAAAACAAAAAAATAAACTTTAAATTGAGGTTAAATTGAAAGTTACCAAAAACAAGGTAAAAGTTAGAAAAGTCAAAACTTTCTATTTTTTTAAAACAAACCCCATAACGGGCTGGCGTCAACTTTTGAAGGTCGTAGAAGGGTTTTGCAAGGGCCGGACCCATGAGAGAATTAGGAAAAAAAAAAGAAAAAGAAAAAGAAAAAGAAAAAGAAAAAGAAAAAGAAAAAAAAACAATAATTGAAAAGTCAACTTGCTTGCCAAGCAAGCAAGTTGCCTTTTAAAAAAATTTGAATGGGGGTCAACCACCCTTCCTCATGTTTATAATATATATTATATTATATAATATAGGTTATATATATATATATATATTGTAGTATTCTTAGATTATAAAAAAAAATGAGAGAAAAGAGCTTAGAAAAAAGAAAAAGTAATTGTTTTTAAGATTTGGAAAGTACCCCTTGATTGAGATCAAGGGATGGGATTTACTCCAGCCCTTGACCTCAACCTAAACCCTATATATATAGAGGAGAGGCTCAACCCCCCCCCCCCCCCTATTTGAGTTTTTTTTTTCAGAGCTCTTTATTTTCCCCAATTTCCTCTATTTTTTCCTTTTCTCTCTTTTCCACACCAAATCTCTTGGTGTTTTCTCCCTTGATTCAACAAGATAGGGATTGACGTGATTGAAGAGAGCTTAAAAAGGGTTCATTCAAGGTCGTGGTGCATGTGGACCAACGGGATTGTGCAAAAAGATCAAACTACACGCATACGATCAATTTTTTTGCAAAAAAGGTAGCAAGATCTATGCTTCTCTTGCGAAGCCAAATTTGTAGCATGAATTCCATGGGTTTTTCATGGGTTTATACCCTAAACAAACCTTTACCTATGTGGGTTTGGCTTAGGGCTATCAAAAGGTAGAAAAAGAATGGATTTTCGAAGAAAAACCACCTTGAAAACACGTTTTCCCCAAAAACCGGTTTCTCAGAAAATAAAACAATAAATTTTAAAAATATGTAAATTGGGCTAATATTTTTATGCAAATTTTGATTTAGGTCAGTAGTATATGATATTGTAAAAGTCCTGTAAAAATTTAAAAAATTTCCATGGTCAGAATATTTAGTTTTTGTAAAATCAGTCTTATCAGTTTTTTAAGACAAAAATTTGGTAAATTTAGTAAAATCCATGAATTTTGTAATTAGATCCATGCAATATTTAATTATAGTTGATAGATTATGTTCATGTGTATATTATGTGATCTTTATAGATTTTTTCTGAATTTTAATTGTATGTGAATCCCATGATTTACTCATTTAATTGGGTATTTTATCGAAATTAATTTTGAGGAATTAAGCCACGATCAAGACAGGTATATTTTTTTGGCCAAACGACTGAGGAAAAAACATGATTTGTCTAACTTAGAATATATTAGCCTTAGATGTGCATTTTTATTTAAGTTTTTAAATTAATTTACGTAAAAACAATATGGATGTACAGATTCGGGTGACCTGGTTTGGCCCTACCCGAATGCATTGACTTGGTATTACGATTTTTCCTCCAGACATCCGACGAGTAAAATGCTCATAACTCCCTCGTCCGAAAGAGTTTTGATGAGCGGTTTATTGAGTTAGAAAGCTAACAAAATTTTCTATCTACTGTGAAATGTTGGGGTCTATTTATGGACTAAGCACGATTTTATGATAGTTAGAACAAAAAAGTATATGTCAGTAGTAAAACATCCATAACTTTCTCATACAAATGAATTTTTATGAACAGTTTATGGCTACAGAAAGCTAATAAAATTTCTTAAAATTTGTGAAAATATCAGGTTTGTTCACTAAATAAATAAAAAAATTGTTAACTCTGTAACAGTCAGATAGAATTAAGAGTTTTGCAAATCAAAACTCCTCAGTACTTTCTTAGTTCAATACGTTTGATATAATTTCTTTTTTTTAGTCAATAAACAGAATGTGTACACACGAGTATGTCTAATTTTATGCAGGAGATAATGTGTCTTTAATAAGGCATACATGTATGTTCAATGATAAGTCATGTTTGCCGAAAAATGGGCTATGCGCAATCAAAGGACCGAAGAGTCCAAATTGCGTAATGTGTTTATGAATGTAATGGAATCCCTGCTAAAATTGTATGAAAATTCATATGATTATGATGATGATGATAATGATGTTGTCATATATGCATAGATGGATGCCAAGTAATGAATAAGATTTTTATTTATGCATATGCACACTTTTATGTTTAAAAGCATGAATGAATGAATGTTTCAATGCCAATGCTTTATAAATCAATCTATTGCCCTATAAGAGGTTGAATTCTTTGGATGGATTCAATTATGATTTCATGTAAGACATTAAGTAAAAAAGTAAAACAATACAACATCACAAGTAAAAGATACTTGCTGGGATAGTGGCAAGTGATACAAAATTTTGTGGGGTAAGTAAATTTTGAGCACGGAGGGTTGCTCCTCCCCTCCCACGATTTTATGGGAAAACCTCTGCAATAGACTGCAACGTAGATGATAAGATATTTGTGAGTAGAAATCTGATGCATCAAGATTAAAGGTGTTGAAAATCTTTCTTGAATTATCATCCCTTATCTTGTCCCTAGTGAAAGGTACCTGACTAGGTCAAAGCCACCTTTATATATAAAAATATCCCTATGTTGTGGCCCTGATCCAGTTTTTAAGCCCGTGTCGTACCAATGGCTCTAAGAAGTGAAACCTAATTTGTATGCATATTAGTTAGTCATGACATGTCTCATTTAAGAAATAAAATGTAATTAAAGACAAGAATGGATTCATGCATTGAAGGGCTTCTGCATATGGTAAGTACATGCATATTTGTTTCATTTGATGTTAATGTACTTATTTGTTTAATTAAAATGTATGCTTAATTCCTTGGTTTTGCTTGATTATCTTATTAAAAAATTAGATAAGACTCTTGTTTCGTATTCTATTTTACGAGTTTAGTATATTTGACCCTACTGAAACATGTTATGTTTGACCTCATATGATTTAATATTTTTTAGAAAATAAGTAGATGCTTGCATGTGAAGGCGGAAAGTTGCGACGGGGACCGAGCCTACCTTTCCTATATCTCTGAAGATTTTAGACTCTGATTATTTAATTAATTTTTATTTTAAGGGACAAATATAATTAATTATGAATGGTTATGGAATTTGATTTATTTTATGCATAATGAAATTTATTCCTTTTAAATTTTTACAACCGCATGGTTATGAATGGTTGCAAAAAGTAGCACGCCAAATTTTAAACCTATTGAGTTTTTTCACTGTATTTATTAAAGTATTTCAAAAAATAATTTACCATTATTTCAGTTATAAAAATTGGGATGTTATAACTTGGTATCAGAACGTAAGGAAAGAATGACTCGAAGCTCATTCAACCGACCACCATCGTTGTATGTTTCAATTTTATTAGTTTTAATGATATGTAGCAATCATATGCTTGTAATAGTTTCTACTTTATGATTATTGCAAAATATGAATGCAGATGTTTTGTAGGGTCACATGAACAAGAATTTTATTTAGGCTAAACTTAGAAAATGATCGTAGGATATCACTGGTCTGATAAGTACTTTGTTGGTAATTATCGATTAAACCCCTGTTATATTGTGATAATCAGAGTAGCGTAGTAGAAGCGTGATGATTTTTTTTTAGTTCTCAAGTTCGATAAGTAGATATTGAATTTCAAAGGGAAAATTTATTTTTTGGGAGGAATAATGTAATACCCATAATTTTTCTATATTTATTAAATATATAAATAACAAAAACATAACATCTGATAAATAACCTTAGTTAAATTTCGAGGATGAAATTTCTTTAAGGAGGGAAGGATGAAAAACCAATAAATTTTTTATATTTTCGAGAAATAACATTGAATTAAGGTTAAAACATTATTTAAAATTAAGTTTAAAATTTAATTATAATTCAAGTATTAATTGGGATTTAGAATAAATTTCTAGTTGAGAATTTATTCTTAATCAAGATTTTGATTTTTAATCAGATTTAACTTGGATTTAAGATGAACTTAAATTTGAATTTAATTTGAGTTTCAATATTAGTCAGGATTTGAAGTCTTATTGAATTTTGATTTCGATTTTTGAAGTTTTATCAATTCGAATTCTGATTTGAAGATTCAATTTTGGATCAAATTTGGATTTAAGTTTAGATTTAATAAATATGTCTCGAACATTATAATTATATTTGAGTTTGATTCAAATCTAAATCAAGACTTAATTGAATGTCAATTCAAAATTTAAAGGTTTATTGAAACAAAAATTAGAATTTAAATTTAAGTTTTAACATAATAACTATGATATTTTAGTAATTAATAAAAAAAAATTATAGTTAATTTAGGTAAAATATAAAATCTTAATTAATACTAAATTAATATTTAATTTGTGTACTACAAAGAGTCAAAAATTTAATCTCAATTGAATTTTAGTTTAATTAAAGTTAATTTTTGAAGTTTGGATTTAAATTAGTTTTTATTTCACACAAATTTGAATTCACATTTTTATTAAATATAAATATGAATTTAAAAGTAATACCCAATTTTTTTTAGGTTTTTCTTGAATCTTGGCGTTTGAATTATTATGTGATAAATTCTAAATTTTAGCTAGACATGCACTAAAGAGATTTGTAGAGTTAGTTGAAAATTTTAAAGAGTGGAAAAAATGTATATAACCCTACACACCTAGCATTTTTGGAATTTCGAATCACATTTTTGGTAAAATTCAGATTTAGCCTTGAGAGAATAAATTAAAATAAATAACTTATCTGTTTAAAACTTTGAAAATTTCATTAATAAAAATATAGTAGGCATTAATTTAATTTAATTATATACATTAGCATTTCATATGAAATCTAAAGTAATTTATAAAATATTCTAATTTAATTTAAAATAAATTTAACATGAATTTCATGGAATGAATTTCAAAAATTAACTAAAGTTTATGAAATGATAAGAGTCCATAGGTGAGACATGTAACACCCTAAAATTTCCAACTTGAAAACTTAGGATTTTAACCCTATTTTTTTTTTTAAATAGCACAACATAAATAGTTTGGATTTTGAGAAGTCAGGCAATTTTGGCGGGTTATAGAAATGAGAGATATGTTCGAAATAAAGTTTTTATCACAAACCATAAGGAATAAATATTATTCCATGCATTATAAGAAAATCAAAGTTTATATAATCCTAAAGGTTTAATAAAATATCCCATTAAAATGAGACATCTGACAGCTGGTTCCAAGATCGCTACGTAGTTATGGAGGTTTGGATCAGGTTTTCGCCCGCATCGAGCTCTCACACCGCATCATTGTTGGTCACCTGCGCCCCATGAAACGGGGTCAAACTCTTGTGAGCAGGTAAGCAAACTTAAGCATTATGCATTATGATAAGAAATCAAATATCTATCATGTTCTCCAATATCCAATATCCAATATCATGTAACTAACATGCTCGACAGATGAAATGACATATTTATAGGCTTGGTAACAACATTAATAGCATTATCATAATAATGAGATATCAATAAGAGTCATAATCTTAGAATAACATAATCATAATCTCAAATAAATAATAACTAACTATATCACTCGAGGTTATACCATCCACCCTCTCTTAGGTGAATTATTGTGTGAATGGGGGACATGGGTGACTCCATCTTCATTATGGGTAATGTTAGTAGTCATACTCTCGTGTCATATGAGGGTTTTAAGGCTCAATAGCCCCATACTCCCCGCAGGACAGTATGTCATGACAAAGTCTATGCCCATCCCTAATCACGTGCTTCTCAAACAATCACCTCGTCAGTGAAGGCGTATATCCATGATTTAATGTGTGGTAGAATACATGTTGTGAGACTTCCTCTCACGGTGTGGGGTCGCTGCCCACCCAAGCTCTAATTAGAGCACTCATGCCTTTCACAGTTAGATTATTCCACTCATATAAGAAATGTTCAACATGTATCAATTCATAGCATAGCAGTTAAGATAAATAAAACATGAACATCATAATCATTGGCTATATGCTATTTATGCATGCACTTGTCATATGCATTTCTTTCTTTTGCCTAGCCTTTCATTTTGTAGGCGGCATAACTTCACAATAGAAGGTGTTCATATATTTGGCGTTAGGCCTATGCATAGACATTCACATGTTGGATATTAAGCATAAGATAATAAATCCTTTATCAATGTGCTTTACCACATTTGTGAGCATATGTGTCACTCTCTTGAGTGTTTGAATAACATATCGTTGTTTGCTTATGTCTCAAGCTTTGTAAGGTTTGGACACGTCTCATGGTATAGGCATATGTATCCTTTCAAGGAGAAAGAATCTAAGTATAGATTTGTCTAGCCTTTCTCTATGATAACTATTTTATGTACTTCTAGGCACCTTGCTTTTGATTCATGCTAATGCTTTACTGATCCTAGTCGAGTGTTGGACACATACTCGTTTATCTCATCTTTCAAATACTTGTATTAGTACTATACTTGTAGAAGACTCAAGTTCTTTGAAATGAATCTCTTTTGTAGAATATTTTTGACATTTCCTCAAGGTCCGTTTGGGTGAATATAAATTCCTAAAATCCATTTAAGTAAATCCAAATTTACAAAACTCCATTGAATGAATCCAATTCCATTTGGGTTGATCCAAATCCAAAATCCATTTGAGTAGATCCAAATCAAAAATCCATTTAAGAGGATCCAAATCTATTTGGGTAGATCCAAATCCATTTGGGTAAATCCAAATCCAAAAATCCAATTGAGTAAATCCAAATCCAAAATCCATTTGAGATGATACAAATCCATTTGGGTAGATCCAAATCCAAAAATCCAATTGAGTAAATCCAAAATCCATTTAAGAGGATGCAAATCCATTTGGGTAGATCCAAATCCAAAATTCCAATTAAGTAAATCCAAATCCAAAATTCAATTGAGTAAATCCAAATCCAAAATCTATGAGTATATCCAAATCCAAAATTCATTTGAGTAAATCCAAATCCAAATTCAAAATCCATTTGAGTGAATCCAAATTCAAAAATCCATTTGAGAGGATCAAAATCCATTTGAGTAAATCCAAATCAAAAAATTTAATTGGGTAAATCCAAATCCAAAAATCCATTTGGGTAAATCTAAATCCAAAATTCATTTGAGTGAATCCAAATCCGAAATCCATTTGAAAGGATCTAAATCCATTTGGGTAAATCCAAATCTAAAATTCATTTGAGTAGATCCAAATCCAAAATTCATTTGAGTATATCCAAATCTAAAATCCATTTTAGAGGATCCAAATCCAAAATCCAATTGAGTAAATCCAAATCTAAAATCCATTTGAGAGGATCCAAGTCCATTTGGGTAAATCCAAATCCAAAATCCATTTGAGTAGATCCAAATCCAAAATCCATTTGGGTAGATCAAAATCCAATTGAGTCAATCCAAATCCAAAATCCCTTTGAGAGGATCCAAATCCATTTAGGTAAATCCAAATCTAAAATTCAATTGAGTAAATCCAAATCCAAAAATCCAATTGGGTAAATCTAAATTCAAAATCCATTAGAGTAGATCCAAATCCATTTGAGTGAATCCAAATCCATTTTTTTCAAAACCTATAACCATTCAAAAATCTAATTTTTATTTAAAAAAATCTTAATTTCCAAGAAATCTATTTGCCTTTGCTTAGATGAATCATAACTATCTGAATTTCTTCACTCTGAACATGATTTTAATGATCATGGTTTTCTCAAAAATTGTTTTATCTTCCAAATCACATCATACACTTTGAGCATACACTTTCCCATATTCACAATAATAAAATTCAAGATTTCAAGTATAACTAATACATATCCTTTCACACGAATTCTCAAGAGTAAAACTCCATTTTGTCATTAGCACATGGATTTCCAAAACAGCCTTTTAAATTTGGATAAATCATGACTTGCATAACTCTAAAATGCATGAATGCATATATCAAAGAAAATTCCTCTTAATGTTAATTAAACATTTCCATGGTAATTGATAATGCATGAAATGCATATCAATTTTATTCATAACTCATGCATTCATATACATTTTAAAGGATAAAAATACATGTTTATGTGGAATTAGGTGCAAGGGAGTCATAGTTCAAATTTCATTCGAATCTGAACTAAAATGAGGAAGATAGAGCATTTTTAAATTTTTGGAGCGATTTTTGAGGCAAGGTGGATCCAGATCTGACCCAAGAGCCTACTTTTGGATCACGGATCAGTTCTTAAACTAGGTTAATCCAATCCACACGTGATTCAAAGTCCAAAATTGAAAAAATTGTAGGAAATCCCCTCAGAGAGTAGCGCCTAGCAAATTTTTTATTTTAAACCTGTTTTTGAAATATCAAAACTTTGTAATAGGTTTAAATACTTTAAAAAAACCCTAGTAGAGGGTCTTTGGCTGTAGAGTTGATGCTCCTCCCCTCTCTCATTCCTCTCTCCCTCTCTCTCTCTCTATCGTCCATTCTGACTCATTTCTTTCTCCCTAATTTCTTACTCTATCCTCCACTTTATAGCCATTTCTCATTCTCAATGCCCACCTTGTTTTTCTTTTCTCTTCTTGGCTTTGTTTTCATTGTTCTTTAACGTGTTTTACCTTAATATTATTGTTGTATATTTTTTGCAGGTTGCAGTCGTACAAGTAGCATCTTCAACTCGGATTTGGTTCGCCGTCTACCACACATGAAGATCGGTCATGTTCTCTCTTCATCGAATCTTCCGTCTTTGCTTCCACCACATGTCTTCCTCTTCGTACCTCAGGTCCTACTTCAAAGCAGCAGCCATTAGAAGTGCATCAACAATACCAAGGTCGTGTGAGGTGTCGTTTTGCACCAAAGACCGCTCTTTCTTCCTCCAATTCGTCAGACAACCCTTGAGGTGAGTCTTCCCATCCTGTTCTTCTAGTTAGATCGAGTCAAGTCATGTCCGGATGCAATGTCATTTTCTGATTTTTTTTACAGCAGTTGAAATCACGTTATAGCCTAAGATCAAGTTTTTTTAGATTTTTCCATGTATAAAAATCAGTTTTTAATTAGATTGTCAATTTAGTAAAAATCATTTTTTTGTTCTCTTGTAAATTTGAGTTTCAAGGGTTGTCATCTTCTCCAAAGAGGACGACAACCATTGTTGGTTTAGGCAAGCTCTTAGTAATTTTTAGTAAGTCTTCATTAGGTTTAGTAAGTTCTTAAATTTTGTAGTTAGTATAGCTAGGTCATAATATCTTAATTAGATAGCATTTAACTAAGTTAGCATTCATATATTTTTTTTGTCAAACTTAGCATTCACCATTTTTTTTATTCAATTCAATTTTTGCCCTTGCATTTTATTTAGATAACATCTAGAATATAGTATATAAGTAGTAATTTAGCTTAGTTAGTTTTAAGAATTCAAATTTTTGTAAAGGGCACTCTTGGAACTTCAAGTCATAGGCATTTTTGGGCATTTAGAAGGTTGCCAAATTTCTTTGGGAGTCCAAAATGGAAAGGTTGAGGCTTTATTGAGGATACCAGCCTAGAGAGATCCTTTTCTTCGCTATTTAAGTAAAGTGATTCAGAAATTGAATCACCTCACTTAAAGTTTGAATTCACTTGCTTTAAGAAGGGGATCATCTATTAATAAAAAGATTTTAGACAAAAATGTGTGGGCCCACTTGGGGCTGGCATTTTTGGCTCTGAAAGGCAAGTGTCTCCCCTAAGGTAAGATCTTATATGGGCCCTACCTAAATCCCATTTAGTCTAGCATTTATGAATTGCCTATCCTCTTAGTTAGGTTAGTATAGTATATGTGATTTTCATATTTCATAAAATTAGGTAAGTTTGACTTAGACGTTTTTATCTATTGCATGTTATTTAATAAATAGTCTTGCATATTAGTTAGGTTAGTTAGTCATTTGTAATTAACTTTTCCATTTTCATTTCATTATTACTTAATTGTTGAGTAGGTTCCACATAGGGGATGGTTCATAGTAGATAGCAATTAACTTCATTCTTGTGTGTTCTTTAGGTAAGTCTTTTATATGCAAATGTTTTATATTTCAAACCTTTTAATTTTTCTTAGTGCTTAAGTAGGATTTATATTCATTAATATTGATATTAGTTGAAGCTTGTGAATTAGGTAAGTCTTGTAATTACATTTTCTTATTATTTCATGTTAATTAGGAATTAAGATAGCATAGTAGTTATTTTCTTGTTTTTCTTTACTTACATTTGTTATTAGATTTTTCATTTTAAGTATAGCTTGAGTAGGTCCCGCATAGGGAGACGACAGACAATTAAGTGTGTTAACATTAGCATTAGTTTCACTTGTTAGTTAGCTTAGCTATTCTATTTACTTGTTGCCTTAGAATTAATTCATTGCTTCCTTCAAGATAACTTAAGTTTTATTTTTAGATTTAATTTTTTTTAGCATAATTAAGTTCTATTTACTGTATTTTAGCAGAGTGTTAGGACTGATATGTTTGTTATTACATGTGCATAAGGTTATTAGTGTATGAAGTGAATGATCTCTAATTGTTTTGTTTGAATTGATTTTAAAAAGCAGAAATTACAGTCTTTTGCATTCATCATTTTATGTAGATTTTCATGGAACTTTAAATCTAAACTAGTTCGATTCTCTTCATCCATGTGTCCTTTGAGTGTAGACCAAAATTCAACTCATTCAGAGTTGATTTGGATAGATTTTTAAGCATTTTTCAAAAACTGGTTTATCGGAAGATTGAATTTCAAGACAGAACAATTTTTAGATTTTATGTGTTCTTGAAATGCTTAAAACTGGAAATTCTAGATGAATTTTTGAATTCTATAAAATGGGTATGATTTCTGTACATGTTAGGAATCCAACAAAAAAAATTTAATCATTTTTGAATTCAATTTGACCCTTTGAGTCATCTATTTTTAAAAGTCTGTCAGAAATTCATTCCTACACTATAGCGAGGGCAAAATAGACATTTCAGTAGTTAATTAGATTTTTGTAGTTTTCGCATTTTTCTGCATCTTACATAGTTTAATTATAGATTTTTGAGTAGTCAGTACTAGAATAAATTAGTTGCTTTATTAGAATTTATATCTTAGTGTAGTTTTAATTTAAATTGTAAATTAGTTGTAGTAATTATTTTTAGAATTAATTTTAGTTGTATCTCTGAATTAATTGTAGTAATCCCAATTGCTAACTTATAATTTTTATTTTTATAGGTTTACAAACATACTGGAGGTCAAAAGGCATATTTATGCTATGGGTGCTAATGCCATAACTTGTAAAAAGACAAAAATACCATTTTGGACTTGAAAGAGTGCTTGAGCAGCGTAGTTTAGATTCTTATACTTTTTTTTTTGTTAATTTTTATTCATGATTAGTGTTTGATTCTTATACTTTTTTTTGTACTTTTCATTATAGACATTTTGAAATATTAATAAAGTGAAGTAATTAGATTTGATATTGAATATTATCCTCTTCCCTGTAGATTCGACTTGTACTCACCACGTCTGTGGAAGTTCAGTTTTTATATATTTGGTTGCTGATTTTCCAAAACATTTATTGAAAAATAAATTTTTTAAATCATCATTGCAAAAAGTACAACCAGTAATGCACTATCATTAGGGTATGAAAATTCATCTTTCTTTCTATATGATCATAATAAAGAAAATCGTGTATCTTGAGAAGAATTAAAATAAGTAAAAAGTATAATAACAAGCTTATTTCCTATAACTACATGTGTTACAAAAGCACGTGCCTATATGGTTGAGGATAAGGATTAGAAGAATGAGAAGAAATTGAATATTATCAAGATGCATAAAGAATAACTTCACTTACCTAAGGACTTAGGCTTGAACTTCTTTTTGCTTCGGTTCTTTCAAAGTACTAAGGGAGTAGAGAAGAGTTCCTAGAGAGGCACCCTTCACTACTCTCAAGTGAAAAAAGAAAAAAACCTCAAAAAAACTAGGAGAAAAGAAACAAGAAAGAGAAGGAAGAAAAAAACTTTTGGATGCTTGAAACTCTCAATTTGATGGGTTATTTATAGTGAGAGGGTAATGATTACTTTATAAATGAAGGGTTGAGATGCATTTCAAGGAATAAAGGGTTGAGATTAAATCATCTCAATTCTCCAACACTTTTCTCCCAAGCATAACCCTTGACCCTATTATGAAGACATATTAAGCTAGATATTTTAGCTTCTTAGAAGATATTTTTAGACTTAATAGATATTTTAAAGATTTTATTGGATTTAGAAAATCCAATCTCATCATTAAAAAAATTAGTGTACTTGCATTTGGTTTGAATCAAATTGGTAATTCCTACCTAATTTATACTTTTTAGTTACTTTTAATTGTATATTATTTCTTTTAATTGGATTCTAACTATTTAGTTGCCCTTTCTATTTACTTTAACTATGTACCTTTTTATTCTTTGAAATATTCTCACTTTAAGATAATTCTATATTGACTCTTGTATTTTTCAAAATTCAATTACAACACTATACTTTCAAAAATTCATTTACTAGGTCACACTTTTCAAAATTCATATACAAGGTTATTTTTCCAAAATTCATATACAATGTTATATTTTTTCAAAATTCATATACAAGGTTATATTTTTTCAAAATTCATATACAAGGCTATATTTTTCCAAAATTTATTTTTAACTAATTATTCTAGTTTTAATTAGTCCTATCAGTTTCTTGTTCTAGATCTTAGAAATATGAATCATAAATAAGATAGTTATAGGAAAAATACATGCATTTCGGCTAGCTTGTTGGGAGCAGGGTGAAAATTGTTAGAAGATTTTGTGGCTTGGCAACCCTTTGCAGTTGATACATGAGTGATTCAGTTGTCCAGTGTGACCATTCAGTCTAATCTTATTGCTCGGATCATTGAAGCCTAGAAAAAAGACCCCTAGTGTGAGAGAATGCAGGCTTTTGCTCTGTTAGAGCATTCATCCTTTAAGCATAAAGAAGATGGGAGTATATGGATGGATGAGCGTATTTGGGTTCCCAAATTGAAAGAAGAGTTGCTAGAGGAGGCTCATAGAGCTATGTACATCATACATTCGGGTAGTACTAAGATGTTTAAGGGCTTGTAGAGGAGGTATTGGTAGAATGGAATGAAGCAAGAGATCATGAGGTAGGTAGTTTTAGTAGATTTTGAATAACTTTATAATATATTTTATAGATTTTTATAACCTTATTATTGTTTCTTTTCGCAAGGTTTGTCTCAAGATGTTTGACTTGCGAGCAGGTCAAGATCGAACATAAAAGACCAGATGATACAATGTAGTTGATGGAGATCCCAGAATAGAAATTAGAGAAGATCATGATGGATTTCATTATAGGTTTGCCCAAGACCCGACAGCAGCATGATGAGATTTGGGTGATTGTCGACAAACTCACCAAATCGACACACTTTCTACCGATCCAGATCAGTCAGTCATTAAACAGCCTACCAGAGTTGTATGTTTGGGAGATAGTTAGTTTGCACAGTATTCCTTTGTCGATTATATCTAACTAAGACCTTTGTTTCACTTTGCATTTTTGGGGACAGTTGTAGACAGTTCTGAGTACGAAGTTAAAGTTCATTATAGCTTTTCATCTCCAGACAGTCGAACAGTCAGAACACACGATTCATACCCTTGAAGATATATTGTGAGCTTGCATTCTCGATTGAAAGGGCAATTGGGACATGCATCTAGCACTAGCCGAGTTCATGTATAACAATAGTTATCATGCTAGTATTGGGATGACTCCATATAAGGCTTTTTACTAAAGACCTTGTCAATCCCCAATATAATGGGATGAGGTTGGTGAGTGTGCAGTGGAGTCACCTATCATTTTGCAGTATTACACCGGGAAGGTTCAGAGGATTCACAATAGACTTTGCACAGCCCTAAGTCAATAGAAGAGTTACGCAGATAGGCGGGGTAGAGAGCTCACTTTTGTAGTGGAAGATTTCATGTTTGTCAGGGTGTCTCCTACCAAAAGTGTGTTTCAATTTGGGAAGAAAGAAAAGTTGAGTCCTAGATACGTCGGACCATTTGAGATTCTAGAGCGGATAGGTGAAACCGCATATAGTATAGTGTTACCTCCATAGTATTCACAAATACATGATGTCTATGCTAAGGAAGTATGCTCTGGATCCCTCACACGTGATCCAATACAAGGGTGTGAGCATTAGAGAAGATTTGACCATTGAAGAGAGTGCAGTAGCGATCGTTGATCAGAAAAAGCAGGTATTGAGGACAAAGACTATTCCCCTAGTGAAAGTATGGTGGTCATGGTATTGAAAAGTGCACTTGAGAGCCTGAAGCTAGTATGCGGGAGAAATATCCCCATTTGTTTTGAGTCTCACTTATATCGAATTTCGGGGATGAATTTCTTTTTAAATGAGTTAGGATATAGAACCCAAGATTTTTCCTTGATAATTAAAATAAATAAATGATGAATTATTGTTGCATTTATGGCTATAATTATGAATTCTTGATTTTCTTGATTTTGATTAAATCTGAACCTTTGTCTCAAGTTATAAAGAATATTTCAAGAATAATTGAAAAAGCTAAATTATGAAGACTAAATGAGTTGGTGTGATTTTGGATCTTAGACTTCGGATCTGGATCTAAAATCACCATTTGGATCCAATATGGATCTGAGGTGTTGTTTGGATTCGATCCAATTTAAAATATTAATTGGATCCAATGGTTAGGGATTAGACCCTCATAGAGGACGTCCTATGTGGACCCCCATTTGGATTCAGGAGTTCATATGAATTAAAATATTATCTAGTTTTAATTCAGATAAATAATAAAATAAATATATAAAAGTGATAATTAAGATTTTTAATTAGAAAATTTATTTAAATCACTAATTGAGAGATTTAAGAAGGTAGTATGTCCCACACCTCTTGAAGAGTTAATAATTGTTAGAATTGTTAATGGTTAGTTGTTGAATAGTCAAACCTAATAATATTAATTAAATAAAATTTGAAAAAAAAATCAAATAACTAGAGAGATAGGAGTCTAGAAGCGGGTTTTTATTTTAGAAAGAAGTCATCTCTCCCTCCACACGATACTGGAGAGAGAGAGAGTCTTTTCTTAACTAGGTTAGAGATTGTGGAGAGGCTATATATATATATACCCCTCTCACATGCCCCTCTCATTTTTTAGAAAATCTCTCTCTCTCTCTTTACTTGTTTTGCTTTTCTTTTTTCTCTTCTCCTAAAATGTCTAGGAGGTCTAGAGTAGGGTGTGCAGCCATTAAACCTGCACAAACTTCAATGGTTATGGTGGTGTAGAGATCGAATTGCCTGATTTCTTCTTTATCTTAAAGATCTATCGATTTTTTAAAGTATGATTTACGTAGTAGATACTTTTTACTTACATTAAGCATGCATATCTGAGTTATATGTATTTCCAAGATCATATTTACATGTCTGGATCTCTTATACATGTTCTCTTTTATGAATAAATTGTTATTTGGATTCACAAAAGATGAATCATGAGTTTTTCATAAAAATGATTTTGAAAAGCATGCCTAAATAGGGTTTCTTTGTTGGTTTATATTAGATTCAGTCATAACTTGATTATTATTGGTAATATTTATAAGTTAATCCATATTGTATCTGATTAAATCTAAAATATTGAGATTCCAAAGGTTTTATGGATTCAAGAAGATTTTTAACAAAAATGTTTTCTAAGAAACCTAAGTCTGTGATGACTGATATGTTATTTTTGACTAGTTTTGAAAATAAATCGATATCTTCAAATATCAGTCCAGAAAATCTAAATAAAAATACTAGGTTGATCTATGCATCTTGCTCTTGATTTTAGAATCTTGTTATACATGATTTGGATCTGTATTGAGGGAGAAATGTTTATTCTAACAGAGCTCCAGTTTTTGGCTCTGGATACAGGACTGTTTCGATCTATCTCTACTAAAAGGTAAAAACGCCCAAGAAAAATGACTCTGAATATTTTATAAAAATTTTGGATAAAGATTAACATATGATAACAAACTGTGCAAAAAGGGTTTTGCCAAAAATATTTTTTATAAATTCCAAGAAAATCTTTAATTTGATAAAAATATTATAGTTTACAGATTCTGGATCGAAACTCTATCAGAAAGGGTTCCATAAAAGATTTTTAATTATTTTTGTACTCATTATTTTTTAGATCGGTTTGTTGGGTTAAAATTTGTCGGGCCTTTATAGCATTGACGATGATAATTATTGTCAAATTTATTTTATATTTATAATGATAATTATCATTGATTTTAGTTTCATATTGATAATGATAATTATCGTCGGTTTTAAATATATTAATGATGATAATTATCGCCAGCTTTAGATATATTAATGATGGTAATTATTGTCATCACTATGTTGATCATTTGTAATTTATTGACAGTTTTTTACAAATCTAGCTCTACAGATGCATTTGGCATGGTCCATTTGCTTAGAATCGACTATTGGATTATACTAATCAGATTAAAAAATGTGAGTTTTTATGCTTGCATATTTACAAAAAATTTGAGTCATTGATTTTCAAACCTTAAAAGATCCTTATTATACATCGTAATCGGATGATCTGATAGTCTGTTTCTATAAAACCATGAATCTAGATAACATTCGTACAATGAAATTTAAAAATAAAAATAAAAAGACCTTTGAAATTCTTGATGCATATACCAGCTTATATATTTGACCGGTTTACATATTTTAATTAACCTGGATCGAGGGAGACTGTAACATGTAAATTGGTATTAACCAAGATTTTCATAGGTTTTTTTGCAAATCTAACCTTGCAAATGCATTCGACATGATCTATTTGCTTGGATTCAACTATTTGATCATTGTAATCGGATCAAGAAATGTGATTTTTTATGCTTGCATATTTATAAAAATTCTAAGCCATTGATTTTTCAACCCTTAAAAGTTCCTTCTTATACATCGTAATCAGATGATCCAAGAGTCTGTTTCTATAAAACCATGCATCTGGATTGCATCCGTATGGTGAAATTTGAGAAAAAAAATAAAAATGACCTATAAAAATCTTGATGCATAACAACATATTGACGATGATAATTATCATCATCAGTAGATTATAAATAATCAACATATTGACAATGATAATTATCATCGTCAATATGTTGATCATTTGTAATCTATTGACAACATATCGACAATGATAGCTTATAAATAATCAGCATACACTATGTTGAACATTTGACAACATATTGATGACGATAATTATCATCATCAACAAATTACTAATAATCAACATATTAATTATGATAATTGTCATCATCAATATGTTGATTATTTGTAATCTACAATCGGCGATAATTATTGTTGTCCCTAGATTACAAATAATCATCATATTGATGACGATAATTAGCATCGTCAAGAGATTACAAATAATCAGCATATTGATGATGATAATTATCGTCATTAACATGTTGATTGTTTGTAATTTATTAATGATAATACTTATCATCATCCATATATTATAAATAATTAGTATATTGACAATGATGATTATCATATTATGATTAATCAACATATGGACAATGATAATTATCGTCATTAATATGATAATTATTTGTAATCTATGGACGATGATAATTATCATTGCCATTGGATTATAATTGTCGATATTATCGTCATTGTTATTCGTAAAAAAAAATGATGATAATTATCATCGACATTGGATTATAACCAACAATATAAATATCATAAAAAATTAATCTAGAACGATGATAAATATCGTCGCTCATAGTTTTAAAGTCGACAATATTATCGTGGTATATTTATATAAAAAATAAGAATATATGCGACGATAATTATTGCCGTCTATATTACAAAAAGTATAAAAGATAATGGGCGATGATTAATTACGTCATATTTTAAATTCGAAGATAATATCATCGGCAATATATAGTTTCGACCATCTTTCATGTGTTCCCATTCATTTTACCGACGGGATAAAAGTGACAATATTATGTTGTCGACTATAGATACTTTTACTATGACATTGTTTATTGCCAGAATTAATTTATTATTGACGATGATAATTTATCGTCTTTAGATTTATGGTCGTTAATGACATTTTTCTTGTAGTGTTTACCAAATACAACTAATTAATTTCAGATTCAGCCATATATTCAGCTAATCAGATATCTTGGATATCCGTTGACATCGTTAGTTGGATATGCAGTTAGCTGCTGTCATTGGCAACATCACCCACTAGATCACTTTGCCAGTCTTATGATCTTATCTCAGACAGGTTTGGTCCTGAGAGCGTATGAAAGGATAAACATGCAACGATGATCCGTAAAGGTATTTGCTTCATAGTTAGGACGTGCAAATTTGCTACTAAGAGGATCTAAAGGAATAAACTTCCACAATGTACTTATAAATAATTTGCAACCTTACTCTTTTAATACAAAAGAAGGAAAGGTTTTTGTCAATCAGTCTATCAATGGCTTTGAAAAAAATTACGAGCCCCATCTAAGAGCTAAGCAATCTAATGGAGGTGTTGGGGATGCAGTTCATCACAATGAACAGCATCAAAGGTAACTTAACCTAACCTGATTGTGATTTTTGTTTTTGTTTTTAATTCAAACCTAAGACCCCTTAGTTATGATAGTGCAACCTAATTATGCACCTATGTCATTCAATCCAACTTAAGAAGGTAGATGACCACTATTTTTTTTATTGGCAAGCTCGAGATAGGCAGACCCCACCAGTTAGACAAAGTATAAGATGCAGCTACATAACTGAGAGGGAGGGAAACCAGACTGGTGGCTTGTCTTCGAAGCGGAAGTAGGCTAAGAGAAAAGGATTAAAAGGCACGCTCTAAGAGAAAAGCAAAAAGCATCATAGAGCTTTCCTTTTTAGGGACCACCAATTAGGGACGGTTCGGACTCGGGTTGGATGTAGGAATTATCAAGTCCGACTTAATCGGTTTGGCCTAATCAGGTCCAGAGTTAGATTCGGATTTAGATAGAAAAAGATAAAACCAAACCCGGATCTGACTAGCTTAAAACCCAGTATTTACACTTAATAGGGTTGAGTTTTTAGTTTTATTTGGGTTTTAGTCGGATTATTAATTGGATCGAGATTTGGCTACCAAACCCGCTTAATGGACCTGGATTCAAGTCAGGTGGTTGCACCCTAACGGTTTACATCCTTACCACCAATTGAGAAACCAGCAATCAAACACAAGGGAGGATCAGGTGCAATGTAATTGCACTCTTAATGTGCTGCTACATTTAATTGTGCTTCTCTTTACAGATACATCACTGATAGCAACTTATATGGATGCCAGCGCAAGGGACCACCCCACTATCAGCCTTCCAGACAAATGGATAAAGACTAGTGGCCTTCCTTTTCTAGCATTCTTTTTTTTGGTCCGTACCTCCACGAGATTCAACTTTCATCTTTCAATTATTGGCCAAAAAAAAAAGCCTTTTAGAACCATTTAACTTTTATCTTATTAGGTTCCATGACTATGGTGGGAAGATCCCATCTTTCTTTCTTTTAACCAAGGATGATCCATCATTAGAAACACACGTTTTTCAACTATACTCACGTGGCCCAGCGGGGTGGTTGTGAAGATGTTAAGTTGAGGACCCCGGATCAAACCCCACTGGTGCTGTGTATCTAGCTTTTAGAGGTAGGCCACTTAAGGCAGGGTGGTCATGGCCCCCCATCGTGGCTTTGGCAATGTTCCTTGTTATAAAAAATAATAACAAAATTTTTCAAAGACACCTAAATTTTTGTGCAATAATAAAAATCAGACCTTTTTCAATATTATTATAAACACACCTAATTTTGTCATCGTTAATAAAAACTAGGGGTGTAACTGGGTCATGTATACCCGACCCTATAACGACCACAACTTATCCTCGTAAAAAATAATTTTTTTTTTAAACAATTGCAGAAACCAAACCAAAGATCCAAGGTGTCAAAGATTTAATAATTACCAAACCACAAGAGATAGTGCATTGAATCAATTGAATGAATAATCAACTTTATTAACCAATAAAATGAATGTTATAAAAATAGAAGTAAATAAATAGTTTGTAACATAGAGTCACTGTGTCAAGTCTGATCAGATTTGCATGCAAAAAGAGTCGGCAAATCTGATCAGATTTGCATGCAAAGAATACATTGCAAGTATGATCAGATTTGCACTCAAAAGAGTCAGCAAATCTGATCAGATTTGCACACAAAGAATACATTGCAAGTCTGATCAGATTTGTACTAAAAAAGAGTCAGCAATCTAATCACATTTGCATACAAAGATCACACTGCAAGTCTGATCAGATTTGCACCCGAAAAGAGTCCACAATGCTAATAAGATTTGCACTAAAAAAGAGTTAGCAAATCTGATCAGATTTGCACACAAAGATTCAGCAGATTCTGAAATCTAGAAATAATCCCAGCAATATAAGCAAAACAATTTTAACATAGTAAAACATGATCAGTTACTATCAGAAATTTTGAATATGGATATGATTCGACATATTTGATTCAAAGATGCCTAAAATACATATGGATCCAGTTTTAAGAAATCAACCATCCCAGATTCAATTATATACATATATGTATAAATATTCAGCTTGCGTGAGAAAGAAAACTCCATGCCTCCTGAATATATATATATATATATATATATATATATATATATATATATATATATATAATAACATGAAAATCATTAACCCATGATCATATCAAATCAAGAAAATTGACATCTACCACAAACATATGTTATTCAGGATTTGATACTCTAGGAAAATTGAAAATTATAGGAAATAATCATATATATATACATGAAATTGCCACTTTATATATATGTATATATATATATATATATATATATATATATATATATATATATATATATACATACATATATATATATTCTTTTGAGTAAGATTTCCCTTTTTTCATCTAAACTTATACATAAAATCAGATTTATACATATTTCTTTCCGTATGAACTTAGAGAGAAACATGTATCTTAGATTAGAAACGAAAATAAGCCTGAAAAATTATTGGATATTGGGTGGAAAGGACAGATCTTCCTCATTTCTTCTCCTCCTTCTTTCTTCCTCTCTTTCTTCCTTTTCTTTTTTTTCCTTCTTCATTCTCTCCGCCTTCTCGCTCTCTCTCTCTCTCTCTTTCTCTAGAAAATGAAATCTAAAGAGAGACGAGTTAGACCCTTATAAAAAAAAATTTAGTCTTCTAGAAAAAGGGTGATGTTCCCTCTAGAGTCCTCTATCCTTTAGAGGATAAAGTTCTACTAAATGTAAAACTCTATCTCTCTCTAACTTCTATTTATCCTCTTATTATCTTATATATATATATAATTAGAGATCTATCTAGAACACCTATCTAGGTAGACTTCTACTCCATGTAGAACTCTACCTTATCCAATAAATACAATTTTAAATTTTAATTATTTAATATTTTATTAATTATTTAATAATTAATTATTAAATATTTAATTTTTATAATATTCTAGAGGGTGTCACCCCCCTCTAAAAGTCCTCTTATAGCAGAATTCTTTCTTAATCTAACCTTTAAATTGATTTTAAAGTTTTAAATTAGTTACTCTTGGATTTTGAATCTGGATCTAAGATTCAAATTCATATCCAAAATACATATGGATCTCAACTTGGGCTAGAACCTAGTTAATATGGGTCTTAGACTGGGTTCAGATCCATATCAACTCGGATCAAATGGATCAGATCTGATCCGATCCAATCCAAAAAATGGTAAAAATAGAAGCGAGTTATTTTTGAAAAACGTGAATTTTGGGCCAACCGTAACCCAATTTCAGAAAAATGAAACACTAATCTTTTCAAAATTATAAGATGCATCTAACGATATACTTACTTGATTTTTACCTCTGAATTTAACCTAAATTTTGCTCAAGTTTTGCTTGATTTTAAAGGTTAAAAACAAAAAGTTTCTCAAATATTATTTGCCTCATTTTGGTTATGTCAGTGGGCCCTGGGCCACGCCCAGACCCAGTTGATGTCACCTATAATTGAGAATACTTTTTATGATTTTTATCAACTTTTAAAATACTTAGCCAAAATTTCAAAAATTCAAAATTTAAAACTATGAAAAAACACACAATATTACATCTTTATCCCCTTAAAAGAATTTTGTCTGCAAAATTAAAATGTATCGAATAAATGTGGGTAGTGGTTAGGCATATCAACATCGAGCTCCTAGGTGCACTCGTCCAGTCTGTGATGATGCCAACACACCTTCATGAATGGGATTATCCTACTACGCAGTTTCCTCTTCTAGCGATTCATAATCTCCACCGGCGTCTCCTCTATCACCAAGTCAAGTTATACCTTGACCTCCTCATAGTGGATCACGTGTGAGAGGTCAGGCATATACTTCCTCAACATCGAGACATGAAAGACGTGAATCTAAAAAAATTATGGAGAAAGCATCACACGGTATGTTGACTCACCAACGCGCTTGGGGATCTCGAAAGGTCCAACATATTGAGGGTTCAACTTCTCCTTATTCTCAAATTGAAATACACTCTTCGTAAGCGAGATCCGAACAAACACATGATCACCCATGGCAAAAATGAACTCCCTACGTCGCTGATCAGCATACCTCTTATGCCTGATCTGCATCGCAACCAACCTATATCAGATCAATCACACCTGGTTCGAGTAGTGTTGGATGGCCTCTGGAGACTCTACTTCTCTCACTCTAACCTTATTTTAGTACATCAGAGATCTGCATGGTCTACCATACAAATACTGGTATGATAACTATTTTTGTACGAAAAGTCTACAAGCTTCATATGCCTATTCCACTTTCCTTCCCAATCTAGCATGCATGCTCTAAGCATATTCTCAAGCGTCTGTATCGTGCGCTCTGTCTGCCCTTCAGTCTGTGGATGAAATGTCGTACTAAACCTTAACGTGGCACCAAGGGCCTTCTGCAACTAGCACCAAAAATGAGATGTGAAGTGAGGGTCTTGGTCTGACACAATCGAACGTGGCACCCCATAAAGTTGGACAATCTCATCCACAAACAAATCTGCTAAGCTCTTAAAACTTTGACTAATCCTGATTGACAGAAAATAGGCACTCTTTGTCAATTGATCTATTATCACCCAGGTGGCATTGTGTTGACGACGGATCCTCGATAAACATATGATAAAGTCCATCGAGATGTTGTCTCACTTCCACTTTGGAATGTCTAGCGGTTGAAGAAATCCACCAGGTCTCTGATGCTCGATCTTCACCTGCTGGCAGGTGAGATACTAAGATACAAACTTTGCAATATCCCGTTTCACCAATAAGTTCGTTAGAGATTCTTGAACATCTTGGTAGAACCAAGGTGAATAGAATATCTTGATCTGTGGGCCTCACTCATCAGCTCCTTCTGCAGTGCCTTCAAAACCCATAATCTGTCTCCAAACATGATGGTCACATCCTCCTTACAGCAAAACTGCACATCAGGCTTCTGAGCACTAACGCATAACCTCTCAAACTCTTGTTTGGTCGACTGAAGCTCCTCAATATGATATATGATCTCAGACCGTATTTGCATCCCAGCAGAAAGGATGCATCCGGAATCGTCTCCAAACGGCTGCCACCTGACAAACTCCTCTATCAAATCCCAATTGTGTTTGATCAGGCTGGCTGTCGTGACTAATGTCTTCCTGCTGAGTACATCTGCCACTATATTCGCCTTACCAAGGTAGTATAAGATGGAAAACTCATAGTGCTTGAGGAATTCCAACCACCTACGCTGCCTCAAATTCAAATCACTCTGCGTGAAAATGTACTTGAGGCTCTTGTGATCAGAAATGACCTCGAACTGTTCCCCATACAGGTAGTGATGCCATAACTTTAGCGTGAAGACAACAGCTGCCAACTCTAAGTCGTGCATGGGGTAGTTCTTCTTATGCACCTTTAACTGCTGAGAAGCGTACGCGATGACCATCTTGTGTTGCATCAAGACACAACCCAATTTGGTCTCCGAAGCATCGTTCTACACTACGAACTCCCCCGTCCTAGAAGCCAAATACAACACTAGGGCTGAGGTCAACCTCCTATTCAGCTTCTACAAGCTCTCCTCGCACCGAGGTGACCAAACAAACTTCACCCCTTCTGTAACAACTGAGTCATAGGAGCAGTTATACGCGAGAAGTCCTATATGAATTGACGGTAGTATCCTGCCAATCCTAAGAAACTCATGATCTCTGAAACCATTTTCGACTGCTTCTAAGACAACACTGCCTCCAGCTTAGCTGGATCAACCTGCATGCCCTTCTCTGAGATCATGTGGTCAAGGAACATCACCCTGTCAAGCCAAAACTCATACTTTGAGAACTTAGCATACAACTTATGTTCTTTCAATGTCTGCAACATGATCCACAAATGTTCTCGGTGCTCCTCCACACTCTCAGAATGTCATCGATAAACACAATGATAAACAAATCTAGCCACAAACTAAAGACCTGATTAATCAGATCCATAAATGTTGCAGAGCATTGGTGACTCGACATCACCAAGAACTCATAGTACCCGTATCTGGACCTGAATATAATCTTTGAAATATCGTCTATCCTGATCCACAACTGATGGTATTCGGAGCGAAGATCGATCTAAGAGAACACATTTGCCTTACACAACTGGTTGAATAAATCATCAAACATAAGCAAAGGGTACTTGTTCTTCATGGTTATTTGATCCAACATACGGTAGTCTATGTAGAGTCGCATGAACCCATTCTTCTTCTTAACAAATAGAACAGGTATACCCTAAGGGAACACACTCGGTCTGATAAAACCTTTATCAAGAAGCTCTGAAAGTGTCATGCGATACGGTGTGCATGAAACTGGTGTCGTGCCAAACATTAGCTTGATCAAAAACTCGATCTTCCTATGAGGCGACAAACCTGGTAAGTCCACAAAAAAGATATCTGAAAACTCACGAACCATGTCCAACTTCTCCAAAGGTGTCATCTAACTATCCATCGTGAAAACACTGGCCAATAACACCATACAACCCTGCTTGTGGTACTTTGAGATCTTCAAAGCCGAGATGATCTTCACCTCACTCACAAGCCTAATCGTCTAGAATACCAGTGCAGAGGGGCGTTTCAACAAAACCTTCTTTTCCCGACACTAAAGGATAACATTGTGTCTCGACAACCAATTCATACCTAGAATGATGTCATAGAAAGTCATGTCTAGTATGATCAGGTTGGCAGACAACTCATGCCCCCTCAATGACCACTCAAATTACAGGAAAGTACTTCCCACAATAAGTAGACACACCCATCAAAGACTTCACATCGAGAGCCTTCTCTAGGCTAGACAAAATGAGGTCGAGCAAACTTGTAAAAGAAGATGAAATAAATGAATGGGTAAGATCTGAATCAAACATCACACGAGCAAAGTGGCCAGGGACTATGAATATACCTTTGATCAGGTAAGCTTGATCACCCTGCTTAGTAGTTGTGGCAGCGTACACTCTCCCGTTCGTCCTCTATTGCGCCTGCTGATGAGGTCTCTATTGTTGTTATCGTAGTTGTTGATGTTGATGTTGATGTTGATGTTGTTGTTGTCCGCTCTGAGCCATCGGCTTGTTCGGACAATAGAATACGATGTGTCAAGGCTGCTGATACTGGAAGCAGACCCCCTTGAAGAGCAGACAAGAGCCTTGAGGTTGGCTCTTGTTGCACCTTCAACAAATGGACTGAGCCTTCCCCTGTTGTTGCCTCTATTGGGGTAGACTCTATTGGGCTCCATGTTGGTGCCTCTGCTGGGTCCTTTGCCATTTTGCCTTGTCCCCTTGCGCCTTGTCGCCCGCAGGTGGGTTCTTTCTCGCGTTGTCGCTGGTGCTGCTCCTGTTGCCTCCCTTCTTCTGTGATCTACCCTTGAACAGATCCCACTCCTCGTTCAGAATGGATGCAGACTCGATCGCATTGTAGAACTTTGTAGGATGACTCGCCATCACACAAACTCAGAGACCATCCTTTAAGTCGCTCACATACTTTGTTGCACATGTTCGGTTATTAGCGCTCCAAGCTCTAGAATTTGGTGGTGTAGTCCACCAAACTCATGTTCCCCTAAACTAACGCGAGGAACTAATATTGCATACGCACTGGGGCATAAGCAGGCAAGTATGCATCCAGGAACTCCTCCCTGAATGTCTTCCAGGGGATGTCATCCTCGCTCACATACTTCACCCATCACAGGGTTTCCCATAACTTCTTG